>NC_091958.1:1640000-1881078 GCF_031021105.1 Erythrolamprus reginae
ATAAAACACAGTGATCCTGATATTTATAAACATAATTATTGATTAACAATAATTATTTTTTTTGCAATAATAACGCTGATTAGCCGAGATTTTGGCCAATCAGCAATGGCAGACGAAAGTTTGGCAATGATGTGGTATAGAAAAAAATCCGCGAAGTATTTTTAATTAATATATTTTTTTAAACCGTGGTATAGGCTATTCGCGAAGTTCGAACCGGCGAAAATCGAGGGAACACTGTATTCTAGTGATCAAATCATGATTTATCAAATTATAACAATCTAATTATGATTTACAATCAGTGCAAACCAGAAATGGATTACTGGCCCATCTGCAAAGTATTAAAATATATAAGTTAGCTTGGGGCCCTTCACAGGGCTATATTATTAACTATATTGCATGTTCAAATTGAACAGCCCAGCACAGTAAAGCAGCCCTATGAAGTTTTGCAAGCAAATTGGGTGCACTTAAGAATTAGTACCTGACTTCTTTAAGCATTTATTTTACGTTTCCCAGTCTAGCCTGCAAAGCCACAATTTTCCGATGAGCCAAATGCTAACCAGACCCTACCCTGCTTGTTTCAAGACCGGCCCAAGCCAACTAGGTATTGCCATCATTGTGAGAACACTTTATTGTGGAAAATATACTGGAAAGTGACCTTTGAAGAGCTGTTGGAAAACTCTCCAACCAATTTATAAAGGGCGGAATGGGATCCATTCCCAGCTAATCCATGACCAAATTAAAATGACACTTTGAAAAGTGAAAAACAAAAATGCAACGCTGAAGTGAAGTCCATCTATTTCGGGAAAAGGGGGGACAGAATGAAGAAGGCTCATTAAAACCAACCTATTAGCAAAGAGTGAATATTGTAACTGTCTTGGAGCAGAGGAGTCCAGGAACCGCACAAAAAGGAGTTCTATTACCATAGATGGGTTGCGAAAAATTTAAGCGTGTAAGTGGCAATGCAAGAAACGATAATTACGGAAAGATGTATCCAATTAGAACTAAACGGAATGGAAAAACAACTTAAGAAGTTTTTTAAAAAATTACGAGAGAGAGGAATGAATCAGGCAAAGCCTGCAACTCAGAAATTAGCAAGACATATTCAGTTTTCTTCATTGTAGCTATGAAGTTGGGTCTGCAAACACACTAATACCTGGTAAGGGTCACCGCCCTGGGTTCAGAGCAGCCCCCGTGGAGGAGATCCTGAGGGTCTTGACTACCGAAAGTGATATCAACTCTTTAAGGATCTGTAGGACCAACGGAAGGTTGCAGGTTTGAGCGCATTCCAGCAACATTGTCCACAGCAATTCTCCAACCATTGTGCTTTACCATGGAAATTGGGAAGAAATAGGTGCACCCCGAGACCTCCCTGCATGCTATCACAAAGGGAGGACAACTAAATACCTGTCAGGTGTGTGTGTGCGTGTGTGTGTGTGTGCACGCATTTGCACTTGTGTGTGTGTCTGGATATGCCCTAGGCTGTTCCATTTTATGTATGGTTTGTCTGAGATGTATGATTGTTTTTTATATTAAGGGTTTTAAATTGCTTTTAACTATTGGATTTGTACTGTTTTGCTGTTGTGAGCCATTCCGAGTCTTCGCAGAGGGGCGGCATACAAATCTAATAAATTATAATAATAATGATAATAATAATAATAATAATAATAATAATAATAATAATAATAATAATAAAAGATCTCACAGACTGACTACAAGCATAGACATGGTGCTGTGGCACAGATGATCCACTGGAACCTGTGCCGGAACTACCATTTACCAGTGGCAAAGAACTGGTGGGATCATAAGCCCGAAAAAGTGGTCGAAAATGAGCAAACAAAACTACTGTGGGACTTCCGACTTCCGACTGACCAAATTCTGAAGCATAACACACCAGACATTGTGATTGTGGAGAAAAACAAAAGTATGGATCATCGATATCGCAATCCCAGGAGACAGTAGAATTCAGGAGAAGCAGCTAGAGAAATTAGTGAAATACGAAGATCTAAAAATCGAGCTTCAACGACTCTGGCATAAGCCAGTGAAAGAGGTCCCAGTGGTCCTTGGCACGCTGGGCGCAGTGCCAAAGGATCTCAGCGGACATTTGAAAACCATCGGAATTGACAAAATCTCCATCTGTCAATTGCAAAAGGCCGCTTTACTGGGATCGGCAAACATAATTCGCCGCTACATCACGCAGTCCTAGGTGCTTGGGAAGCGCCCGACTGGGGATGAAATACAAAATCCAGCATAGTGATCTCGTTTGCTGTGTTGTACTGACATAATAATAATAATAATAATAATAATAATAATAATAATAATAATAATGATGATGATGATGATGATAATATATTCAAAATAGAAAACATTGAAGAGCGGATGAAAATCAAACTCAATAGTCAACATTCTTTATACTTCTCGTGTTAATTTCCCCCCTTGTTTCTTCCAGACAATAGAAACGCTTATCAGAAGATCCTGGAAGGGGAAAAACACAGTGGGAGAAGTAGCTTTATTTCTATTTGAAGTTGCTTAAGCTCTATGCTCCTGCAAGCTCAGTCAAATCCCTGCGTGTCAGCTGGATTTTATCACTCCGCTCAGTCTAAGAAGGGCTTTCTTTATGCAGCATGAGTTTGATAAAAAGCATCAATTTTTATATGTGAGGCATTGAAATCCAGCCTTGTGCCTGTCAGCCTGACTGGCATGAAGCTTTGAGGCAAGAGATTAGGGATTTTTTCCTATGCCTCCACTATTTGAAGCTGTATCTTTGGACAGCTTCTGCAGAGGAATCGTTGAGTCTGTCATCTGCACCTCTACAACTGTCTGGTTTGGTTCTGCAACCCAGCAAGAGCGACAAAGACTTCAGAGGAGAATCAGGACTGCAGAAAAAACAATGGCTGCCAACCTGCCTTTCATCGAGGACCTGTAGACTGCACGAGTCAAAAAGAGGCTTTGAAAATATTTACTGACCCCTCGCATCCTGGACACAAACTGTTTCAACTCCGACACTCAAAATTGAAGGGGTCCAAAGACGGGCTACAAGAATGGTGGAATGTCTTAAGCATAAAACATATCAGGAAAGACTTCATGAACTCCACCTGTATAGTCTGGAGGACAGAAGGAAAAGGGGGGACATGATCGAAACATTTAAATATATTAAAGGGTTAAATAAGGTCCAGGAGGGAAGTGTTTTTAATAGGAAGGTGAACACAAGAACAAGGGGACACAATCTGAGGTTAGTTGGGGGAAAGATCAGAAGCAACATGAGAAAATATTATTTTACTGAAAGAGTAGTAGATCCTTGGAACAAACTTCCAGCAGATGTGATTGGTAAATCCATAGGAACTGAATTGAAACATGCCTGGGATAAACAGAGATCCATCCTAAGATAAAATACAGAAAATAGTATAAGGGCAGACTAGATGGATCATGAGGTCTTTTTCTGCCGTCAGTCTTCTATGTTTCTAAAACGTCGCTACAGAGCTCTGCACACCAAGACAACTAGACACAAGAACAGTTTTTTTCCCAAACGCCATCACAGTTACATTTTTGCTAAAGCCCAAATTCAGAGATGACAAACTTGGAACACGAGTAATAGCAGCATCTTTGGGCAGATCCAGACTTCCATATTTGATCTGACAGGCCCTGAGCCAATCTGAGGTGTGAATGGCTAGATTCTTTCCTTCTTGAGACTTCGCATTACCTTGATGTAAACATATACGGGCTGTTTGGTTAACTGAGTGTGTTATACAGGAGCAACATTTAAGTGACGCCATTCCCACACAACAATCCCTCCTTCACAATTAAATTCTTGGTCCCAGCCAAAGTAGAACTCCAACTTCCAACTCTCATTCCTGGTTAAATGCTTGGACAGTCATGTTCAGCACATTAGAGCAGTGTTTCCCAACTTTGGCAACTTGGAGATATTTGGACTTCAACTCCCAAAATTCCCCAGCCAGCAAATGCTGGCTGGGGAATTCTGGGAGTTGAAGTCCAGATATCTTCAAGTTGCCAAGGTTGGGAAACACTGCCTTAGAGGACCTTCCCTTGATTTCTCCAATGTAGCAAATAGAAACATAGAAACATAGAAGACTGACGGCAGAAAAAGACCTCATGGTCCATCTAGTCTGCCCTTATACTATTTCCTGTATTTTATCTTACAATGGATATATGTTTATCCCAGGCATGTTTAAATTCAGTTACTGTGGATTTACCAACCACGTCTGCTGGAAGTTTGTTCCAAGGATCTACTACTCTTTCAGTAAAATAATATTTTCTCACGTTGCTTTGGATCTTTGCCCCAACTAACTTCAGATTGTGTCCCCTTGTTCTTGTGTTCACTTTCCTATTAAAAACACTTCCCTCCTGAACCTTATTTAACCCTTTAACATGTTTAAATGTTTCGATCATGTCCCCCCTTTTCCTTCTGTCCTCCAGACTATACAGATTGAGTTCATTAAGTCTTTCCTGATACGTTTTATGCTTAAGACCTTCCACCATTCTTGCAGCCTGTCTTTGGACCCCTTCAATTTTGTCAATATCTTTTTGTAGGTGAGGTCTCCAGAACTGGACACAGTATTATTCCAAATGTGGTCTCACCAGCGCTCTATATAGCGGGATCATAATCTCCCTCTTCCTGCTTGTTATACCTCTAGCTATGCAGCCAAGCATCCTACTTGCTTTTCCTACTGCCCGACCACACTGTTCACCCATTTTGAGACTGTCAGAAATCACCACCCCTAAATCCTTCTCTTCTGAAGTTTTTGCTAACCCAGAACTGCCAATGCAATACTCAGATGGAGGATTCCTTTTCCCCAAATCCGATTTCTACCATAACACTGGCTGCTGGTTCACTCAGCATTATTATCTTTGGCCACGACAAGCTGATTGCTGGGGATTTGGTTGTTTTGGATGGTTGTTTTGTTTGTTTTTACATTATGGAGATGATTTATGACGATGACAGATCCTCAGATGCCATCAAGAAAACAGACCCAAGAAAAATGATCTCAATCTTTGGAAGCTGGGAGCCATAAATTATTTTGGCAGAACAGTGTCACTCAAGGGCTTCTCAGCACATGTAAAAAGTTACCACCAAATGTTTAGCAGGAGGAGAACTATGGCATTCTTGGGACAGTGGAAATCATTTGCAGGAAAATAGCCTTAGGAGATGTAAGGAAAGTCACACAAGAAGGGGAGAAGTTAAAAAAAAGTGGGGGGGGGGGCAAAGAAAAACCACGGTGTGCCACAAGGGTCTGTTCAAGTGCATTATTTATTCCCATCAAATAATGCTCTTGGGGGAAAGGAATCCTCCATCTGAGTATTGCATTGGCAGTTCTGGGTTAGCAAAAACTTCAGAAGAGAAGGATTTAGGGGTAGTGATTTCTGACAGTCTCAAAATGGGTGAGCAGTGCGGTCGGGCGGTAGGGAAAGCAAGTAGGATGCTTGGCTGCATAGCTAAAGGTATCACAAGCAGGAAGAAGGAGATTGTGATCCCCTTAGATAGAGCGCTGGTGAGACCCCATTTGGAATCATACTGTGTCCAGTTCTGGAGACCTCACCTACAAAAAGATATTGACAAAATTGAACGGGTCCAAAGACGGGCTACAAGAATGGTGGAAGGTCTTAAGCATAAAACGTATCAGGAAAGACTTCATGGACTCCATCTGTATAGTCTGGAGGACAGAAGGAAAAGGGGGGGACATGATCGAAACATTTAAATACGTTAAAGGGTTAAATAAGGTCCAGGAGGGAAGTGTTTTTAATAGGAAAGTGAACACAAGAACAAGGGGACACAATCTGAAGTTAGTTGGGGGAAAGATCAAAAGCAACGTAAGAAAATATTATTTCACTGAAAGAGTAGTAGATCCTTGGAACAAACTTCCAGCAGACGTGGTTGGTCAATCCAAAGTTACTGAATTGAAACATGCCTGGGATAAACATAGATCCATCCTAAGATAAAATACAGGAAATAGTATAAGGGCAGACTAGATGGACCATGAGGTCTTTTTCTGCTGTCAGTCTTCTGTGTTTCTAAACTTTGTTTGATGGAGCTTCCCAACCAATCTGTCTCGTGTTCAGGGAGTTACTCCTTTTTTCATTTACCTGGTGATCTCTATAGATCATTTAGATCAGAGGTCTTCAAACTTGGCAGCCTTAAGACTGTGAATACCACCAGGAGAACGAGAAGAACATTTCTTCTGAGAGTTTATTTCAAGCATTGTAAATTCTCCCCAGATGGGTCTCTCAATTGCCCAACTTTCAAGCATAGAGGCTTATATAATGGTTAGGTTTGTCATCCATAGGCCTGGAATCAATCTGAAAGTACAAACTGCAGTGTTTAATTAACTGTCAACCTCTGGCCAAGTTTGTTTCTGAGAACACTAATAACTTTTCCTATTTCGTTAACGGTTTTTTTGTTGATCACGTCTTCTGAAAATTATTGTTACTGAATCAATCCCCATTCACTCATTTGCATAAATGCAGCCAAGAAATGGACCAAAATTACAGAAGTTGTACAATCTCCGTGCCGTGCAGAAAATGCTACACTCTTTAAAACCCTGAAAGAAAAAAATTAGACTTATTTGGAGGAATAAGTGACTGCTGGAGTTCAAAAACGCTGACAACATGATCTAAAATGGAAGGCCAGATGGTCTTTGGCATAAATGGACATGATTTGTCAGTTGTTGCCTCCCTCCAACAACAAGAAGATAAACCTTAAAGCAACTCAAAGAGTTTTGATTGCCCCATGCTTAAGGAGTTCCACAAGGTTGCTAAAAATTAGGTGATTTGGTACAAATAAACATGCCTAATATCTCTGAAAAAAAGATGAAGGAAGAGGTCTAACCATCAGAGAAACTCATTGAAATTCAATTGAACCAAACCACCTTCTAAATTTATACCATGACTTTATTAAAAAGTTTCCTACTTAAAAGGTACCGCTTTGGACGGATCAATCAGGAAACTATATATTCTCAAATCTTTTCCTTTGGTTAAGTCCAGCTTTTTAAAATATACAATAATCCTATTAAAAAGCCAACATCTGTCTGCTTGTAAATGCGCCAACAAATTATGCTGAAAAGGTCAGGCTACAACAAAGTCTTTTTTTACTACATCAAAAACCACTTCTCTTATATAAACAGATGAGAAAATGACTTAAAATTGCCTTTTCTATTATATATATATTGGAGCGAGGAGATTTCAACTGTTGTGCAGCACATACAGAATTGAACTACTATTAGGTAATGATTTTAGTTTCCACTGGGAGACAGATAATCTCAGTTGCATCTGCAATTTTGCGAGCAGAACACACTCTCTGACAAATTCTATAAAGTTTTATTTATTGCTTTAAAACTCTTACACAATGAAAAATCTGAATTTTGGAATGTACTCGTGTGTGCGTTCTTTAAGAGGGAAATAAAAGTGAGCTAAGCTGAAGGGAAGCCCCCACCCTCAATTTTGCAGCTTTAATAAATGGCATCATCTTCCACCACATCTTCTTAGTTTGCTGTCAAAAAAGCCCTGGAGTCTGCCCTGTGACTTTTTACCTTTAATGGCTTGATGGTTCTTGTTCAGTATTACGGCATCTCCTTCCCTCTAACGAATTCAATCCACGACGAGATCTTAACTCTGTATTCTTTCCACAGCTGTCTCTGCCTTTCCCTAAAGTTTAATTCTGGAGTATATGTGAATTTAATATGCACCATAAAACGAGGGGATCGTGGGGCATATTCCAAATGGTTGCATTCCAGCAATGGGGATTTTCTGAGGTTTGAAGTGCAGGGAGAGAAGTTTGGAAGGGGGAGGTTGGAAACTGATAAATTGCTGACAAGGCTATTGTGTATACAATACATTTTCGATGGGAATTTCCTGTTTTCGAAAATATTGTTTAGAATTGCCAAAGTAACTGTTTACTTTCGGGAAAGTTCAAGCTCACCAGAAGGGGATAATAACTTTCGGCAGGCAGTCTGTTGGTACCTCCGGAACCGCCTTCTGCCGCAAGAATCCCAGCGACCAGTTAGGTCCCACAGAGTTGGCCTTCTCCGGGTCCCGTTGACTAAACAATGTCGTCTGGCGGGCCCCAGGGTAAGAGCCTTCTCTTTGGCGGCCCCGACCCTTTGGAACCAACTCCCCCCGGAGATTAGAACTGCCCCCACCCTCCTTGTCTTCCGTAAATTACTTAAGACCCACCTATACCGCCAGGCATGGGGGATTTGAGACACCTTTCCCCCAGGCTCCTTATAATTTATGTTTGGTATGTATGTGTTGTCTGGTTTTTTAATTATGTTAGGGGTTTTAGTTATTTTTAATATTAGATTTGTGCCATTATAATATTGTTTTTATCGTTGTTGTGAGCCGCCCCAAGTCTTCGGAGAGGGGCGGCATACAAATCTAATAAATTGAATTGAATTGAATCTTCCTAAAGAAACGCACCCCTTTCCACGGAGCTGGTTTTCCCACACGGAGACCCAACTGCAGAGTCAGATCGCAGTTTTTGAAAGGCTTTGTTTCTTTAAAAAAAGCAACGGCAAATGGACACTCTTAATTTGAGGTTCACAAACTGCCCTGGAAATGAATTCCGTTCTAAACGTAACTCAGAGATCTATTTAGATCAGTGTTTCTCAACTTTTGAGATCCATGGAAGTCAACTTCCAGAATTCCCTAGCCGGCGTGGGGAATTCTGGGAGTTGAAGTTGGCCAAGGTTGAAAAACACTGATTAAAATCCATAACAGCAAAGAGTGCTCAACGCCTATATATAAAAATATTCTTCAACTGGAGCTCAACTATAGTGATCCTTGGACACGATTTTGCAGTATTCTGGGGCAGCAAAGTACAATGATTTTCCACTCTATACCCTCCAACCTCTACTCTACAGACCAGATGTTGTGGTTAGCTCTGGCCCTGCTCCTGCCCCAAGGACTGTGGGTGTGGGGGAGACATCCACATGCTGCAGGCCTGTTTTGCCCCCCCCCCAGTGGAATCTGATGATGAAGGCTCCTCTGACCAAGAAGACATGAGTGACAGGGAGGAGGAGAGTGTGGCAGACAGCTCAGAAGGAGATCAATTATCTAGCTCCTCCTTGGATTCGGAACAAGAGTTAATGATACAGCCACGCATGCGGAGAGCGATGCATAGGCAGCAACAACTGAGAGATTATTATCAAAGAAAATGAGGCCACCTGTGGTTGGGTGGGGCTGTGGTCATTAGTGAGGCTGCTATAAAGAGCAGCCTGTGGGTTTGGCCATTGTGGAGGATTATCTGATCGTTGTGTTTCGTGCCTGCCTTGCTGACTTTGATCTTTGTGTGCTGATTTTTCCCCGCTTTGAAACTAAACCAGAGCAAAGTGTGTTTCACTTTGTGAAAGAAGAAGGACTGTGAATTGCCTCACAGCTGCAAGATAAGTATCACAGAACTGATAAGGGACTTGTACAAATTACCAGTTTGTTTGGAGACGAGTGCTCTTTGCTATCCCAAAAGAGGGCTTAGTTTATTTGCATTTTTCGGTATAAAGAACATTGTTTTGAATTTTCAAACGTGTGTGTGTCTGAAATTGTATCTGTGCATTTTTGGGAGGATTCTACCAGAGAGCCCGACAGAACACACTCTATACCCTCCAACCTCTACTCTACAGACCAGGAATGGTCCATCACCCAAAGCTGAGCTTCCAAGCCCAGACAAAGTTGATGCTAATACAAAATGTACGGAATCTCCTGCTTCAGACCCAACAAATATGGTATCTGAATGAAATTCGGGATGAGGGACAGTACACACACCTGGGCTCTTGGCAGTTCGATTTCAGAAGGGGTTCTGGAAGCCACATCTAAAATGTTTGACCTCTCCATGTAACCCTCAGGCCTCAGGCTGTGAGTTTGATTTAAGGAAAAAGCAGAATCCTCTGGTTTAATGCTCTTCCGTGACCTTGCTGAAAATTTAGGGAAGTGACAGGGCAAAATCTTAGATGCTAACAAGAGAATTTTTACAATCCAGGAGCAGAACCAGCTCTATGTGAGATTCCAAAGGATCTGCTTCCTCTTCCGAGGCAAACAAACCATGGCCTTTTAAAGAGAAGACCTAAGATGCTCTCTACCTGGGGCTACCTTTGAAAAGTGTTTGGAAACTTCAGATCGTGCAGAATGCAGCTGCGAGAGCAATCATGGGCTTCCCTAAATATGCCCATGTTACACCAACACTCCGCAGTCTGCATTGGTTGCCGATCAGTTTCCAGTCACAATTCAAAGTGTTGGTTATGACCTATAAAGCCCTTCATGGCACCGGACCAGAATATCTCCAAGACCGCCTTCTGCTGCACGAATCCCAGCGACCGATTAGGTCCTACAGAGTTGGCCTTCTCCGGGTCCCGTCAACTAAACAATGTCGTTTGGCGGGACCCAGGGAAACAGCCTTCTCTGTGGCGGCCCCGACCCTCTGGAACCAACTCCCCCCAGAGATTAGAATAGCCCCCACCCTTCTTGTCTTTCGTAAGCTTCTCAAAACCCACCTCTGTCGTCAGGCATGGGGGAATTGAGATCCTCTTTACCCCTAGGCTTCTACAATTTATGTATGGTATGTTTGTATGTATGATTGGTTTTAAAATAAGGGTTTTTAGCTGCCTTAGTATTGGATTGTCGCATGTTGTTTTTACCACTGTTGTTAGCCGCCCCGAGTCTACGGAGAGGGGCGGCATACAAATCCAATAAATACAAAATACAAATACAAGATTAAAAGGGCGTCAACACTGGGACTGGGTCAAAGATTTCAAAGAAGATTTACTGACCTTCCGAATTCAATGTAATCAGGGTGACGTTGTTCCCAATATTCTGATTTCCTAGCTGGCCGCTGTTTGAAACCGAGTCGCTGGCTTCAGAACCGCTGTCTCCGTCTTCGTTGTGGCTATCATCGTGGCCTGGGACTTTGACCACAATGGTGTTCTGCCTCCGCCCGGGAACAGCACTGAGGAGGAGGAGGGGGAAGAAGATGAGGGTGTCACGGATTTGTGCAGGGGTCCAGGTGTGCAACCTCTTTCTCTCTATCCCACACTGGCTGGCTTACAGGAGCCCTGGTGGCACAGTGATGAGAATGCGGCATTGCAGACTAACTCTGCCCACAGTCAGGAGTTTGATCCTGACCGGCTCAAGGTTGACTCAGCCTTCCCTCCTTCCGAGGTGGGTCAAATGAAGACCCAGATTGTTGGGGGCAAATATGCTGACTCTGTAAACCGCTTAGAGGGGGCTGTAAAGCCCTGTGAAGCGGTATATAAGGGCTACTGCCATTACAACTTGCAACACTGCTACCCTCTGTAGTCCGTAAAGACCATCAGATACCAACTGGCCCAACCCAAGGGAAAGAGCGGCCAGGAGCTAAATGGGAACGCATTACCGTGATGCCATATAAGTATCAACTGACCCTGGGGGCCAAGCCAAATTCAAGCCAGCTTCCATCATGGCTCCAAAGACCCATGGCCTAGAGTCGCGATGGTGAACCTATGGCACGTGTACCACGGGTGGCACACGAAGCCACATCTGCTGGCATGTGAGCGGTTGCCCTAGCTCAGCTCCAGCGCATATGTCATCTGATTTTTGGCTCATGTAGGGGCTCTGGGAGGGAATTTTCGGCCTCCAGGGAGCGTGCTAGGGGGGGTGGAAGCCATTTCGCCCCTCCCCAGGTTGCAGAGGCTGGGGAAGGCGAAAAAACAGGCCTACCAAGGGAGGAAGGAAGGGGGGGTTGTGCGCGCATTTACGAGGGGTAGGGCAGCCTGGGAGGGTCACAAACACATGTGCAGGGGTGGGGGGGCTTATGGGCTTGGGCATGCACACACACTCTTTATTAAAAACTCATCTTTGCCGCTGGGCATGGGGAAATTAACACACACACCCAATTGTCAAGGTTGGTGTATGGATTGTGTGATTATTTTATTATAAGGGTTTTATTATAAGGGTTTCCCTTTATTATAAGGGTTTATTTTTCACAATTGGATTTGTACACTGTTTATGTTTGTTGTGAGCTGCCCGGAGTCTTCAGAGAGGGGCGGCATACAAATCTAATTAATAATAATAATAATAATAATAATAATAATAATAATAATAACAACAACAACAACAACAACAACAAAAATAATAATAATAATAATAATAATAATAATAATAATAATAATAATAATATTCAGCACCCAAAGGAAAAAAGGTTCGGCATCCCTGGCCTAGAGAGACTCTTGATTGAAACTCGAGAGAGCCAGTGGATCCTTTAGCTAGCTGGAGCAAGGGTCAAGCTGACCTCCGTGCGGTTTCCTGGGCATGCAGACAGAGGGAGGGAAGAGACCAGGGCCATTACTAACTTGTTAAGGATATTTTCCAGTGAATCAGCAGCTCGGCTTAACGGCTCTTCCTGCCCCACCATCTTGGCTACAATCGAGTTCTGACGGTCGTTGTTGAGAATCACTGTGGTCTGAGGGACAACGCTGCAAAGACAGTAAACCAGGAAGGGAGAGAGAGAGAGAGAAAGGAACCCTGGAATAAACGAGATTCAGAAAAGCTCTTTTGCCCTCCGTTCAGTCACACCTGGCAGTTTTAAGCGAGTTGCTCTGCGGAAAGTGTTACAAGCACGAATTTGCGGAGAGGTTTCCCTCTTTTTGGTTTCAAGGCTGTTTGTGATGCATTAGATGCGGAAAGCTCGTAATCCATCATATTCTGAACTTTGTTCCATTTCTGGAACTCGTAATTCTTTCAAGGAGCTGACTACTTCAGTAGAATTATGTAATGTCCTCTGACCTCTGGCAGAATTATTCCATCTTGTTGGGTGATTTTTTTAGCCAATTCAAACTATATATGGGGAGAGAGAAAATTTAGTCTACTAATTCTTGAAATTAAAGAGTGACTCAACTTCCTCTGTTGAAAATAGATGGCCTCTTTCTCCCCTCTGTGAAGGAGCTCCACTGTGGGAATAAATGAAAACGTTTTCATTATGGCCTGTTGGGCAATACGGAGTGACCTACTTTCAAAAACTGCTCTAAGTCATGCATCTTGGTTTAGGGCTGGGTTCATCTGTTACTCTAAGCCAAGGTCAAAGAGAACCCATTACAGTTTGGGATAACGCGGGGTGGTGCAATGCCAAGCTGGCATAGTGCACCACTGCAAGCTCCTTCAATTGTGGTTCAGCAGTTCAAATCTCACCACCAGCTCAAAGTGGACTCAGCCTTCCATCCTTCCCAGGTGGGTCAAATGAGGACCCAGATTGTTGGGGGCCATGTGTGCTGATTCTGTAAACCGCTTAGAGAGGGCTGTAAAAGCACTATGAAGCAGTAGATAAGTCTAAATGCTATTGCTATTGTTGTAATCCAACCACAGCGAAGGCAAAACGTGTGTGGTTTTAGTTTCAGCAAATACTCATCAAAGGACACTCAGGCAAGCAAACCCAACTTCAAATGACAGTCCTGCAAGAATAAACGTCTTCCTTCCTTCAAAAAGAGGGTCGGGTTTCCTTGTGCATCCTGTTAGGTGGATAGAAAAAGCCCTCGTTTTAAATGTTTATGACCAAGGGCTATTTAAGGACACATGGACCAGCCTTGCTCTGCTCTGCTTCAACAGCCCCTCCAGTTCCACTCTCAGGGTTTTACGTGGCATTTGCCACCCCCACACTGCCCCTTCTTGGGGGGGCCCACGGTTTATCAACCCCCATCTCTCCACCACGCAGAATGCTTGGATCACTTTCCCAGGCTTTCAGTTTAAAGAACCTCCTGCGGAATTCACTGCAACAAGATGGGTTTCCTGCAATATAATTAATGGAGGACTCAGGCTTTACTTTGTTCTGTAGTTTCCTTTGAATAGAAAAAATAAATAAATGAAGATTGACATAATGGGGAACTCCTACTTCTCCTACTCCTCCCCCCTTTGTCTGGACCATCTGATTGTGAGCCAACAGAATGATTGTGGCATTTAATCATAAAGAGGAAAGACCTCTCTTTGATGTCCACCATTAATAATTATAATTTTATAATTATTAAAAAATATTATTAAATCTTATGTTATAATGATTAAATATTAAATTTATACTATAAATAAAATATTATAATTATTAAAACATTACAATTAATAATAAAATATTACAATTTTACAAAATAAAAAATAGTAATTATAATTACTGAAGAGACTCAAGAAGGGGTTTCCCTGCGTTGTTGCTTTCCCCAACCCCTGGTTAAGCTGCTGTTTTTTAAAGCCACATTTGGAATAATACTGTGTTCAGTTCTGGAGACCTCACCTACAAAAAGGGATTGACAAAATTGAACGGGTCCAAAGACGGGCTACAAGAATGGTGGAAGGCCTTAAGCATAAAACTGATCAGGAAAGACTTCATGGACTCAACCTGTATAGTCTGGAGGACAGAAGGGAAAGGGGGGATGCGATCAAAACATTTAAATATGTTAAAGGGTTAAATAAGGTCCAGAAGAGAAGTGTTTTTAATAGGAAAGTGAACACAAGAACAAGGGGACACAATCTGAAGTTAGCTGAGGGAAAGATCAGAAGCAACATGAGAAAATATTATTTGACTGAAAGAGTAGTAGATGCTTGGAACAAACTTCCAGCAGACGTGGTTGGTAAATCCACAGTCACTTAATTTAAACGTGCCTGGGATAAACATAGATCCATCCTAAGATAAAGTACAGGAAATAGTATAAGGGCAGACTAGATGGACCAGCAGGTCTTTTTCTGCCATCAATCTTCTAGGTTTCTACGTTTCTAAAGCAACGCTGTTGTGTGCCACAACTTCAACTCAGCCCGGCAAAAAGAAGTCCGAGGGGCTGGAGCTACGTGCAGGATGCATTCCCTTAGAGCTCCCTGTGTACGAGCAGAAGTGCCAAGATTCAAGCCTCTATGGAAGCTCCATGGATGGAGGAGTGTCTCTCAATGCAGCCATTGATGGACACGGCACGTGCTGGATTCCTCTAACAGCACCGAGGGGAAATGATTTCACTTGAAATGGCGCCAGATATTAATACCTGAAGCTCAAGGGGGAGTTGCAGGAGGAGAGATTAAGCAGCAGATGTGTGTGTGTGTGTGTGTGTGTGTGTGTGTGTCCCCGCGTTCCATTGGCATGTGCGGGTTTTGTTGGGCGAGTGTGGAAAAGAAGAAGAGCAGGTCGGGATAAGGGGGCCAAATTATTTCATCTGGTCTGAGATATATGCCTATAACAGATGGACTTGAACTGGTGCTCAGGAATAAATGTTAATGCAGCATAATATGATTACCTTTATTTTCCCCCCTCGCTTCCTCGGAGACAGAATTCAAAGAGATTCCTCCCCCAAAATAGCTATTGAAGGAAATAACAGAATGTTTTGTGTCCAAGCACAGTTAAAGGATAAGCAGCAGAATCTAGAAACCAAGAAAGGGACAAGCTACAAACTTTCTACAGCAAAATTTATCAGGGAGTTTCGGACAGCAGGCAGTCTGTGAATCATTTCATCTAACGTCCTTGGTTTTTAAAAAGTCCTACTGTCCGAAGGACATCAAGCAGCAATATTTATTATTTATTTATTTATTTATTTATTCGTCAGATTTGTATGCTGCCCCTCTCCGTAGACTCGGGGCAGCTCACAGCAATAATAATACAATGTAAACAAATCTAATATTTAAGTTAATTTAAAACCCCAATTTAGAAACCAATCATACTTACTAGCATACCATGCATAAATTTTATAAGCCTAGGGGGAGGGAAAGTCTCAATTCCCCCATGCCTGACGACAGAGGTGGGTTTTAGGAGCTTACGAAAGGCAAGGAGGGTGGGGGCAACTCTGATATCTGGGGGGAGTTGGTTCCAAAGGGTCAGGCTCTTCCCCTGGGTCCCGCCAAACGACATTGTTTAGTTGACGGGACCCGGAGAAGGCCCACTCTGTGGGACCTAACTGGTCGCTGGGATTCGTGCGGCAGAAGGCAGTCCCGGAGATATTGACACTTGGAGGGTCGTCTCCCCCTTAGATCCTACATGCACCAGGAGCCATTAGCTCTGGACTCAATTTCCTTTCTGCCATTCTTCAACGGCAGGCACTGAGATTAGCTAAATCGGGGGGAGTCAAACTTGATTTCATTGAGGGCCACATCAGGTTTGTGTTTGACCTTGGGGGGCTGAGTGGCATGGCCAGGGTGGACGTGGCCAGCTCAATGTCCCTCATTGAGGGTCCGCTTTTGGCTGCAATAGCCTCCTGCAGTCAGTCCTCTGCCAATTTCCAGGGGCGGGACAGATCTAAACACCCCATGGGCCGGATCTGGCCCGTGGGCCTTGAGTTTGACACCCCTGAGCTAAATCATCACAATATATGAGGGCCGAGGAGGAAGTGACCAAAGGAAGCAACTCAAGTTCAAAGGTCTCTTTGCAAACCGTATTGTGAAGAAGGCACTCCAGCCTCTATTTCAGTATATAAAAAATGAACATTTGAATGTTTTCAAATATTCAAAGGACATTTGAACATTTTATACAAGCAGGCAAAACCTTACAATCTACAGTGGCACCTCTACTTATGAACTTAATTCGTTCCGTGACCAGGTTGTTAAGTAAAAGAGTTTGTAAGAAGAAGCAATTTTTCCCATAGGGATCAATGTAAAAGCAAATAATGTGTGTGATTGGGGAAACCACAGGGAGGGTGGAGGCCCTGTTTCCTCCCAGGAGATTCCTAGAGAGGCCCCACGGAGGCTTCTCTCTGCCTTTTCCGGCCCTGTTTCCTCCCAGGAGATTCCTAGAGAGGCCCACAGAGGCTTCTCCCTGCCTTTTCCAGCCCTGTTTCCTCCCAGGAGATTCCTAGAGAGGCCCCACGGAGGCTTACCTCTGCCTTTTCCAGCCCTGTTTTCTCCCAGGAGATTCCTAGAGAGGCCCCACGGAGGCTTCTCTCTGCCTTTTCCAGCCCTGTTTCCTCCCAGGAGATTCCTAGAGAGGCCCCACGGAGGCTTCTCTGCCTTTTCCGGTTACAGTTTCGGAGACTCAGGTTTATAAGTGGAAAATGGTTCTTGAGAAGAGGCAAAAAAATCTTGAACACCCAGTTCTTATCTAGAAAAGTTCGTGAATAGAGGCATTTGTAGGTAGAGGCACCACTGTATTTGCTAATCAGAAGAATGCAAATTGTTAAGCGGGTTAAAAGAGAATTAATGTCTGTCCTGCCTCTCATCAGAAGGGGGGAAAATCTGCATGTGATGGATGAGGATGTGGTAACCGCGATGCTTTCTTTTCAGTGGAAACAGACCGGTGGGGAGGGTGGGGGTCTTCTTAATACCCTGTTTCAGTTTTTATGAATCCGCCAACTATTGGAAGACCCCTCTGAGCTAGGGAGGCTCAGCCAACCCACGTTATCTGTGACCCAGAGTAAAAAGGGGAGCGCACTCAAGACAAGAGACGTTTTTCATTCTTCTGCTGAAAAATACAGAGACTTCTGTTGACTCGGAGATGTTAATCGCACATACTTTTTGAATTAGTTATATTCCTATGTTTAAACATGGGGAAGAATTCAGAAATCAGGGTTTTGAAAGTGATTATTTTAATAAAATGATTATTTAAACCCTGAGCAAAGTTATTAATTTCTTAGGGCTTTGGGGATTTCAGTATATATTTTTTTTAGGTGTTCATAACTTGGCCTCTTTTATTGGGCAGAGAAATCGTGTTTATTTTTCACCCATAGATTCCTTCCAGAGGTGATTTTAACTCGTATCCATCACCACTAGCTTCCCGCTTTTCTTGGCCAATGACCTGTCACTCACCCAGGGGCTGGCCAATAAAGAGGGGAGGATTTCTGGCCCCCTCCCAAATGAACTGCTCTCCTCTTCCTTCAAGTCCTATTAAAAGTTCCAAGGGGGGGGGGAGGACAGGAACAACCAAACAGGCATACATCCAGAAGAAATCAGCTAACGTCTCACCTGCTCCAAGGTAAATGTTCATAAACACCAGACAGAGGAATATTACGGAAAAGCAGAATATGGAAAAATTGAGGCAGGAACGCTGACTCTACCGTGGTCTCGGATCAATGGATTATTTATAGAAATACTCCGCCGGGGAAAAGAGGGCAAAGGAGGGGCAGCATCTGGTTTCTAATGAACCTTTGTTCCACTTGTGTAAATATAATCTTACGTGACTTCGCATGAAGAATGTTCACAGATGCCTTTTGCTGAAGATGATGGAGAATTCAAGCCATGTCTTAAAAGACTTTTTAGATGGATGTAAGTAATTTTATGCATTAACACTTCCCACAGTGCTGGAGACGGAGGGAGGAGAGCAATGACGGGCACAATTTTTGGGTGTGACAACCAGAGAATTAATATACTACTTTTCTAATAAACTGGTACGGGAGACAATTTCCCTATCCTATAAGGGCACCATAAGGCCTCCAAAAAAGAGACAGTCCTTTGACCAAGAACATTGCCACCTACCTATAAATAGGTTTTACTGATCTATCTATCTATCTATCTATCTATCTATCTATCTATCTATCTATCTATCTTTCTCTATCTCTCGCTCTATCTATCAATCTCTCTCTATCTCTATCTCTCTCTCTCTCTATCTAACTCTATCTATCTATCTCTATCTATCTCTATCTCTCTCTTTCTCTCTATCTATCTATCTATCTCTATCTGTCTCTCTATCTATCTATCTATCTATCTTCCTCTCTCTCTCTCTCTCTATCTATCTATCTCTTTCTCTCTCTCTCTCTATCTCTATCTCTATCTCTCTATCTCTCTCTCTCTCTCTCTATCTCTTTCTCTCTCTATCTCTCTCTGTCTCTCTTTCTCTCTCTCTATATATATATATATACATCTATACATCTCTATCTATCTATCTATCTATCTATCTATCTATCTATCTATCTATCTATCTATCTATCTGTATCTACCGACCTACCAATCTACCGACCTATCCAGCTAGCCAGCCAGCAGCTACCTCTCAAGCTATCAAGCTATCTATCAAGCTGTCCATCCTTCCATCCATCTTACAGAGGCAAAGGGAAGTAGATAAAGATGCCCACTCTTTAAAACAAAAACATAAAACAGAGGGGAGAACAGCAGCATGGTAAAGCCTCACAAAGGAGTGTCGGCTTGGTTCGCCTCTCCCCACATACCTAGTGTATGTAAGCAAAAAAAATTATTCCTTGCACTAAGTTTTATTTTAGTGCAATTCTTAATTCCACATTAAGACGTCTCTCTTTGGCATATAGAGGCGTTGTAATGATGGGGCTTTTTTTCAAAGGAGAGCAAACCGAATCAGCCATCTTGGAATTGAATAGTTTACAAAGTTGTAGTTAATTGGCAAAAAGTGGTACATTGAAAGAGCAAAAATGTGCTAAACATGCTTTTAAAAAATAACTAACTACGTTGCAAAAATTAACAGATTTGGGGGATACATTACATACATACATACATTCTCCACTCTAGTTGTACAAAGAATCCTTGTTGAGGGGCGATTTACTGTTTTCAAGACTAACTTCACCAACCAATTTCAATCACCTTTGGCTTGTTTATTCTCGTTCAGAAGAGGCCACTGAACAGAGAAGGAGACTCCCTGTAGCCAACTACAGGGGTGTTGGTTGCGTATAATTTTCTTGAGCCCAGTACAGAAATGGATTTGTGCTGCCTTCAACAATGTGAATTAAATTACTTGCGTTAATCAATTCAATCGTTGCTGACCAGGTTCATATCTGATTTCATTTTCCAATTTATGGGGAACCAAGGGAAGAGGTGCTGCTTTACATTTTCGCATTTGGTTAATTGTCCTTCACCATTCGGTCAGCCCACCTCAATTTCGTACTTCCCCACCCACCAACCCCTGCACTCTGCAACTATTCCAACCCCACGTAAGTTTTCTTGGTAATAAAGATGATTGGAGGAATGACATTACCGGACTCCGTAGTGTCATCCCCAAACCCCCAACACTTTACCCTTAGATTATCCACGGTTGACCTATCCAGATTCCTAAGAGGTCAGTAAGGGGCGAGTACAAGTGCACTAGAGTGCCTTCCGTCCCCTGTCCTATTGCTCTCCTATATCTCCTATCCCTTTCTTCTATTCCTATATCTCTTCTTCTATTCTTTCTTTGATATGTTCTATTCCTATAACTTCTCTTCTATTCTTTCTTAGATATATTTTACTATGAGTATCTCCTCTATAACCTTCATCATGTATTTGACTATGTGTATATAGATATCTTCCTTTGGACTCTTATCATTTGGAGGAGAGTTTCGGGGAGTCCAAAATGGGCCGGGGCTCAAATCCTTCGCAACACACAAGAGTTGGCTTGCAAGTCACCTCCTTTCTAACTGCGCCATTCTAAAATTGAGCCCAGCTTCTCTCATGTTGCTGGCTCATCATAGACAAATGAGGGCAAGAGGAGTCTGGGGAGATTCTTTGCAATTAGCAAATATGAGAGCCCTTCAATTAACATTTGTCTAAAGCCAGAGGAGAGATCAGCAGTGAAACACATGGACATTTGGCTGATTGGCCTGTTCCAAAGCAATCCTTCGTTGGGAATGATGCCCAACCACCCTTGGCATGTGGAGTCCAATTTAATGCTTTAATCTCTCCCAAATGAACTCAGCGGAATCCAGGACTCAGTCGACTTTTTCATGCTAAATTCTTTTAAACACACATGCCTTTATATTATAGGCAGGGATCTTCTTCAGCCAAATATTTTGAATAAAGGACAGATGTTGTGTATTCCAGATCATCTGGAAAGCCTCATTAGCAATCATATTTATTTAGCATCAGCAATGCCTCGTTGACAACTGCATACACACTCAGCCCTCCACCTCAATTCTTCCCAGGCCGAATTTACCTAGGCTGTAGCCTTTGTTTCTTTAAAACACCACCCTCTTGTTATAAGAACTTTACAAGAAGGAGAGTGCCCCAAAGTTAGGATTTTCAACCTGATTTCCATAACTTGCGCAACCCTTTCAATTCTCAGCATCAAAGACTCAGCTTTATATCTAATACTTTTCTGCCCCCTTCTGTCTATTGTAAAACAAACAGGGGGATTTAACAGGGGAGCTTCCATTATTTCTTAGGATCTCCAGAGTTGTAGCAGGGAACTGAAATGAATGTAATTCAAAGGAAATTGAATGAAGTCTCCAACTTCAAGAATACAGTCTGGTAGAATCTCTTATAATTCAGACCTAACCATCATGGCTAAGGGCAAGGAGGCAAGGAGCTCAGGGGAAGATGCCCCAAATGAGGAATGTGGCTGTGCTCACAAGAATGCCTATGGACAGTCTCACTCATCCAGGTCCTTGTTGCTTTTTCAAAAGGCCACTGGACTTTGTTTTCCCTTGAAGGCGTTTTCACTTCTCACCCGCTTCTTGAGAAAGAAAGAGAAGGATATATGTTTATGATCCTGAGAGTCCCTCGGACTGCAAGGGCGATCCAACCGGTCAGTCCTAGAAGAGATCAACCCTGGCTGCTCTTTAGAAGGCCAGATCCTGAAGATGAAACTCAAAGACTTTGGCCACCTAATGAGAAGGAAAGACTTGCTGGAGAAGAGCCTAATGCTGGGAAGGATTGAAGGCAAAAGCAGAAGGGGGCGGTAGAGAAGAAGGGGGCTGAATGGAGTCACTGAAGCAGTCGGCGTGAGCCTAAATGAACTCCAGGGGATGGTAGAGGACAGGAACGCCTGGAGGAACATTGTTCATGGGGTCGCAATGGGTCAGACATGACTTCACAACTAACAACAATAACAACATACATAGGTAGGTAGGTAGGTAGGTAGATAGAAGATAGGTAGGTAGGTAGGTAGATAGATAGATAGATAGAAAGAAGATAGATAGATAGATAGATAGATAGATAGATAGATAGATAGATAGATAGATGACAGACAGGCAGGCAGGCAGGCAGGCAGGCAGGCAGGCAGGCAGGCAGACAGACAGACAGACAGACAGACAGACAGACAGACAGATAGATAGTTGATTGATGGATGGATGGACGGATGGATGGAAAGAAGGCCAGATCCTGAAGATGAAATTCAAATCCTTTGGCCACCTAATGAGAAGGAAAGACTCACTGGAGAAGAGCCGAATGCTGGGAAGGATTGAAGGCAAAAGCAGAAGGGGGCGGTAGAGAAGAAGGGGGCTGAATGGAGTCACTGAAGCAGTCGGCGTGAGCCTAAATGAACTCCAGGGGATGGTAGAGGACAGGAACGCCTGGAGGAACATTGTTCATGGGGTCGCAATGGGTCAGACATGACTTCACAACTAACAACAATAACAACATACATAGGTAGGTAGGTAGGTAGGTAGATAGAAGATAGGTAGGTAGGTAGGTAGGTAGGTAGATAGATAGATAGAAAGAAGATAGATAGATAGATAGATAGATAGATAGATAGATAGATAGATAGATAGATAGATAGATGACAGACAGGCAGGCAGGCAGGCAGGCAGGCAGGCAGGCAGACAGACAGACAGACAGACAGACAGACAGACAGACAGACAGACAGATAGATAGTTGATTGATGGATGGATGGACGGATGGATGGAAAGAAGGCCAGATCCTGAAGATGAAATTCAAATCCTTTGGCCACCTAATGAGAAGGAAAGACTCACTGGAGAAGAGCCGAATGCTGGGAAGGATTGAAGGCAAAAGCAGAAGGGGGCGGTAGAGAAGAAGGGGGCTGAATGGAGTCACTGAAGCAGTCGGCGTGAGCCTAAATGAACTCCAGGGGATGGTAGAGGACAGGAACGCCTGGAGGAACATTGTTCATGGGGTCGCAATGGGTCAGACATGACTTCACAACTAACAACAATAACAACATACATAGGTAGGTAGGTAGGTAGGTAGATAGAAGATAGGTAGGTAGGTAGGTAGGTAGATAGATAGATAGAAAGAAGATAGATAGATAGATAGATAGATAGATAGATAGATAGATAGATGACAGACAGGCAGGCAGGCAGGCAGGCAGGCAGGCAGGCAGACAGACAGACAGACAGACAGACAGACAGACAGACAGATAGATAGTTGATTGATGGATGGATGGACGGATGGATGGAAAGAAGGCCAGATCCTGAAGATGAAATTCAAATCCTTTGGCCACCTAATGAGAAGGAAAGACTCACTGGAGAAGAGCCGAATGCTGGGAAGGATTGAAGGCAAAAGCAGAAGGGGGCGGTAGAGAAGAAGGGGGCTGAATGGAGTCACTGAAGCAGTCGGCGTGAGCCTAAATGAACTCCAGGGGATGGTAGAGGACAGGAACGCCTGGAGGAACATTGTTCATGGGGTCGCAATGGGTCAGACATGACTTCACAACTAACAACAATAACAACATACATAGGTAGGTAGGTAGGTAGGTAGATAGAAGATAGGTAGGTAGGTAGGTAGATAGATAGATAGATAGAAAGAAGATAGATAGATAGATAGATAGATAGATAGATAGATAGATAGATAGATAGATAGATAGATGACAGACAGGCAGGCAGGCAGGCAGGCAGGCAGGCAGGCAGGCAGGCAGGCAGACAGACAGACAGACAGACAGACAGATAGATAGATAGTTGATTGATGGATGGATGGACGGATGGATGGAAAGAAGGCCAGATCCTGAAGATGAAATTCAAATCCTTTGGCCACCTAATGAGAAGGAAAGACTCACTGGAGAAGAGCCGAATGCTGGGAAGGATTGAAGGCAAAAGAAGAAGG
This sequence comes from Erythrolamprus reginae, assembly GCF_031021105.1. Taxonomy (NCBI): domain Eukaryota; kingdom Metazoa; phylum Chordata; class Lepidosauria; order Squamata; family Dipsadidae; genus Erythrolamprus; species Erythrolamprus reginae. The sequence goes on from NC_091958.1 coordinate 1,663,629, forward strand.
GGACGGCAGAGAAGGAGGTGGCTGGATGGAGTCACTGAATTATTTGGCGTGGGCTTAAATGGACTCCAGGGGATGGTAGAGGACAGGAAGGCCTGGAGGAATGTTGTCCACAGGGTCGCAGTGGGTCACATTCGACAACAACAACAACAACAACAACATATGTTTAAGGTTACGGCACCACAATTGTTTGACTCACGGAAAGTGGATTCGTAATGACTCGAGTGAAATGGAATCCACTGTTATCTACCAAAGCAACATTGCCTGGTTTCTTGCTTCTGAGCTCCGAACGCATTCCAGCTGGCGTTCCAGAGGCCGATTGCAGATCATCTCCCTTAATCAAAACCCAACACACCCAATCTACAAATCTTCGGAACAAGTTGAAAAAATGCCGCCGAGCATCACAATGTCTGATAAGGGGCGAATACAAGTGTACTAGAGTGCCTTCCATCCCCTGTCCTATTGCTCTCCTATATCGCCTCTACCTTTCTTCTATTCCTCTATCTCTTCTTCTGTTCTTTCATTGATAGGTTTTATTCCTATATCTTCTCTTCTATTATTTCTCAGATATATTTTACTATGAGTGTATCCTATATAACTTCCATCCTGTATTTTACTATGTGTATATAGATATATACCCACTAAAACCCTTATTGTGTATTGGACAAAATAAATAAATAAAATAAAATAAAGTTACGCTTCTGGTCACCCGGCTACAGTGAAGGGCTGCAAAAAATTTTACTACCACACTGTGGGTGTGACTTATCATGTGGGTGTGGTTTGGTGGTCATGTAACATGGTAGGAGTGGCTTGCCAGCCACGTGACCAGGTGGGAGTGGCTTACCGACCAAGGTAAGTTTTCAAATAGGTGTCTGGACTCTTTTTCAGTTGATTAACTCACATTATTTGAATAGCCACAAAAAGGACAAATGATAGACAGCATCATTTGTTGAGGAGCACAGTAACATTTGAAGGTTTTGTACTGAACCCACAAGGCTCAGTATGATAACAGGTTAGGCAAGTAGATCAATTTTGTTTCATTGCTATAAAAGTTCAGTTCTAGATAATGATTAAAATGATTAAAGCCTTTATGGGTAAAAACATACTATTTAATTTAAGGATCATACTAAGGTACTAGAGAAGGAAGGACAATAAAAAACCTATTAAGTATTCAATAAATAGTGCATAAACCTACTACCCCCACTGCGTTCCCATCCCCCCCGTGGGGGCATCAGCCCGTTACTGCCCGGCTACACTTAGACAACTCATGGCAGGACCAGATTCCCATTGCAGCATCTTTGATGGGTGACTGCTTAAGTAAGCACTGAGTAGATAAAGTCTGTAGGAGACTCTGAGGGGGAATTCAACTGAACATGCACAAGTTACTATTGAATGTCTTTTCGTGCCTGCTGATGGAACATATTTGCCTTATGGACAGATAAAATCTGAGCAGGAAAGGATGTGCAAGTGCCAAACAATTCTCTTAGTCAAACAGTCAGGTGAGCTTCCGATGGGCACACATAGATATTTTTAGACGCCATGTCACATTTCAAAACAGAGAATGCTTCCGTGCGGCATGAGAACCCGATGCAAACATCAAGGTTCAGAAACTGGTATTGCGGGAACTGGATTTCAATACGTAGAAAAAACTGCAGGCAAAATCCCATCAATCTATGTTCTGCCAAGCTAAATACTCCAAGTCTTCGGAGAGGGGCGGCATACAAATCTAATAAATTATTATTGTTATTGTTATTATGTCAGTACAATACAGCAAACGAGATCACTATGCTGGATTTCGTATTTCATCACCAGTTGGGTGCTTCCCAAGCACCTCGGACTGCGTGATGTAGCGGTGAATTATGTTTGCCGATCCCAGTAAAGCGGCCTTTTGCAATTGACAGGTGGAGATTTTGTCAATTCCGATGGTTTTCAAATGTCTGCTGAGATCCTTTGGCCCTGCGCCCAGCGTGCCAAGCACCACTGGGACCACTTTCACGGGCTTATGCCAGAGTCGTTGCAGCTCAATTTTTAGATCTTCATATTTAACTAATTTCTCTAGCTGCTTCTCCTCAATTCTGCTGTCTCCTGGGATTGCGATGTCGATGATCCACACTTTCTTTTTCTCCACGATCACAATGTCTGGTGTGTTATGCTTCAGAATTCAATCAGTCTGAAGTCCCACAATAGTTTTGCTTGCTCATTTTCGACCACTTTTTCGGGCTTATGATCCCACCAGTTCTTTGCCACTGGTAAATGGTAGTTCTGGCACAGGTTCCAGTGGATCATCTGTGCCACAGCATCATGTCTATGCTATTATTATTTCTATTGTTGTTGTTGTTGTTGTTGTTGTTGTTGTTGTTGTTGTTGTTATTATTATTATTATTATTATTATTATTATTATTATTATTATGACTCCCTGATAGCTCTGCTGGTCTTGTTAACAGAACTTCTGGGGCTCTGATCTCATCCAGATCAGGGTTCTCCAAACTGTTAAGACCTGTGGGAGGAGAGGAGGTTTCTGAAGATAGAAGACGGTAAACTTCCCTCCTAGGGAGAAATCCCTCTCGAAATTCCAATGTGATGGTTTGAACAATGAGGACCTTTTATTAGTCTGGTAAGAAAGATTAAGATTTATTAGATTTGTATGCCGCCCCTCTCCAAAGACTCAAATAAGCAAATAAGTCTTGGTCTCCCTTCATACCTTTCTCCCTCCTTGCCTTTGGTAAACTTCTTAAAACCCACCTCTGTCGTCAGGCATGGGGGAATTGAGATATTCCCTTCCCCCTAGGCTTATAAAATTTATGCATGGTATGTTTGTATGTATGATTGGTTCTTTAAATTGAGGTTTTTTAAATTACTTTTAATATTAGATTTGTTTACGTTGTCTTTTTACTGTTGTTAGCCGCCCCGAGTCTGCGGAGAGGGGCGGCATACAAATCTAATAAATAAATAAATAAATACCCTCTAGTTTATAAAGGAAAGAGGAGATATTACAGATCAGTTTGGATGTCAACTTTAGCATAGAAAGCTGAACATCTGGGTTTTTTTTGCCAAAATAGTGAAGATCCCAACTGCTAGTCCTCTTCCTAAAATGAAAGATGTAAAAGTTAATCCAAGGAAGCAACTATTTTTTCTTGTTTGACATCCACTTACAGATTATCAGAAAAATCAGTTAGAAGAGACGACCCAGTGACCCGTCCAAGAAGCCTCTGCCTAGGGACTGCGTTGGTGGGCCATTTGGGTGAAAGATGGCTTGGAAAAGACACATCTGTCAGGCAGAGAAGGCCTGACTTCACCATTCTTGCGCCGTGGCCCAAAAAGCTGGACCAGAATTCCCAGATCGTTAGTCTGGATGCCACAATGCATTTTCTAACCCAATGTGATGGCTGCATCTGATGTCATGCTGAAGTGAAGAGGCCAAGCTCTTGCCAGTTTCCATGCTGGAAGAAACTTTAGCATATTTTCTTGAAGACTAAGATAATTTTTGAGCCAGACTCCTAAGAAATTAAGGACAACCAGGGCCAGAAAAATGTATAGGGAGAACAGGCTGACTAAAGGAACAGGAATAAACTAGGAGAGATGAAAATTTAATGCGTACTTTTTTTAAAAAAAGCCCTGAGCATATATGTATCATCTGAGAGTAGCATTAACCCTTGTCAAGGCTGCCACAAATGTGTTTGTCTTCAAGATGCTACAAAATCCTCTGCTGATTTTGCTGCAAACTAACAAGGATATTCTTATTTGTTTTCATCTCAATGTGTCCGTTTAGCAATACAGTGATACCTCGTCTTACAAACGCCTGATCATACAAACTTTTCGAGATACAAACCCGGGGTTTAAGATTTTTTTGCCTCTTCTTACAAACTTTTTTCACCTTACAAATCCACCGCCGCCTCTAAGATGCCCCGCCTCCAGACTTCCGTTGCCAGCAAAGCACCCATTTTTGCACTGCTGGGATTCCCCTGAGGCTCCCCTCCATGGGAAACCTCACCTCCGGACTTCCGTGTTTTTGTGATGCTGCAGGGGAATCCCAGCAGGGGAATCCCAGCAGTGCAAAAACGGGCACTTCGCTGGCAACGGAAGTCCGGAGGTGGGGTTTCCCAGTGAGGGAAGCCTCAGTGAAATCGCAGCATCGCAAAAACACAGAGGTCCAGAGGTGGGATCTTGATGTTTTTGCAATGCTGCGATTTCACTGATGCTCTCTTTGCTGGGAAGCCCCACCTCTGGACTTCCATTGCCAGCGAAGTGCTCGTGTTTGCAATGCTGGCATTCCCCTGCAGGCTCGCAAAAACACAGAAGTCCAGAGGTGGGGTTTCCCATGGAGGGGAGCCTCAGGGGAATCCCAGCAGCGCAAAAACGGGTGCTTTGGCTGGCAAAAGGGGTGAATTTGGGGCTTGCACGCATTAATCGCTTTTCCATTGATTCCTATGGGAAACATTGTTTCGTCTTACAAACTTTTCACCTTAAGAACCTCGTCCCGGAACCAATTAAGTTTGTAAGACAAGGTATCACTGTATAAGTAAATCAATCACATTTGTGCCTTCAAACTCAAAGGATTCAAACCTGATTGTTGAGAGCAGAGATGGGTGACACATAAATTAACAACCAGAACCGAAGACGTGAGTGCGATGATCAAGAAGTAGTAGCAAAAATAGAATATATATTTTGCAGTCATACACTACAGACTGGGGGGGGGGGGGGGGGAATGGATGATGCTTCTGTCTATTTTTCTACCGCAAAGTGGAGTTGCTATCTAAAAAGAAAAACATCTTGGAAGATAAAATCCCTAATCAGTTTATTTCCTACAGGGCAAAGCAATTTAGGACTGAATATAAATCTAAGGAAAGTCTCTTAAGAATAAAGCAAGTATTTTTTTTCCTTCTTCCCTCCATCGTAGCATTGTTTTGGTTTTAAAGAACATGTATTTCTATTTTCTCCTTTGGAAACTTCAATTTTAATAAACTCTTTGTCATTACACTAATGATAAATGATGAACCCATGAAATAACACAGCTGTTAATGGCAACACAAAACCAGAGCAGGACTACACATCATTATTTATAATACTGTATATAGCTCATCTCAAAAAACTGTTCTGTGCACCTGGGGGAAAAGCATTTTTCACAAAAATATTTCCCTTGGTGAGACATAAACAGCTTCAAAATACCCATCAACACTTCATTAGGCAAAATTCAGCCCTGAGACACAGACTGCATCCATCAAAAAGGCAATAAACTCTAATTACTAAAATCTGTGATAACACTCACTGGACATACTTTGTTCCGTTTCCAATGAAGGTTTATATATCAAAACACTTTTTTAGAAAACCCACCAAGGACAAAAACAAGGTAGAGATTTAAACACACACCCCATAGGAAAAGTTGGCATAAAAATAACTGTATCTTCATGTCAATGTTAACATTCCCTGCCATCTGCTTTCTATGAAATTAAAGAGATGGATGTGTATATTTTAGCTGGGTTTGGCTGTTGGGCTTTGGTTTCAGATGTGTGAACCCAGCCATCTTTTCAACAAATGGTTAAAACAAATCAAGATTTAGCACTCTAAGTGACTTTATCTTAAAGGTTATCTACAATAAGGAAACTGAAATTTTAAATATTTTGCTCTAAGGGGGAAAAAACTTCAGAAGAGAAGGATTTAGGGGTGGTGATTTCTGACAGTCTCAAAATGGTGAACAGTGCGGTCGGATGGTAAGGAAAGCAAGTAGAATGTTTGGCTGCATAGCTAGAGATATAACAAGCAGGAAGAGGGAGATTAAGATCCCGCAGTATAGAGCGCTGGTGAGACCTCATTTGGAATAATACTATGTCCAGTTCTGGAGACCTCACCTACAAAGAGATATGGATCAAATTGAACAGGTCCAAAGACGGGCTACAAGAATGGTGGAAGGTCTTAAGCATAAAACGTATCAGGAAAGACTTCATGAACTCAATCTGTATAGTCTGGAGGACAGAAGGAAAAGGGGGGACATGATAGAAACATTTAAAGGGTTAAATCAGGTTCAGGAGGGAAGTGTTTTTAATAGGAAAGTGAACACAAGAACAAGGGGGCACAATCTGAGATTAGTTGGGGGAAAGATCAGAAGCAACGTGAAAAAATATGATTTGACTGAAAGAGTAGTAGATGCTTGGAACAAACTTCCAGCAGACGTGGTTGGTAAATCCACAGGAACTGAATGTAAACCTGCCTGGGATAAACGTAGATCCCAAGATAAAATATAGGAAATAGTACGAGGGCAGACTAGATGGACCAGGAGGTCTTTTTCTGCCGTCCATCTTCTATGTCTCTATGTTTCTTCTAAGCTGCCCTGCTTGACCGGGACAGAGAGCTGACCAGGACGCGCAGAGAGAGAGAGACTCACCATCTCACTTTGTTGCAGGTCTGCGTGGCCCCGAGCGGGGACCCTGCCACCATGGGCACCTGGATGGGGCTGTGCTGCTTGTTCATGACCAGGTCCAGCTTCTCCTCCAGGGACTTGCAGGTGGCATCCAGGGCCAGCAGCTTGGCTTCGATGCTGTCCAGCCGCAGGCATATCGTCTGGTTGATGGAATACAGGAAGGACTGGGGAAGAGAAGGAGCAGAGGGAGCTGAGTCGGGGGGCTGGCGTTTACCTGGGCATCTCTGCAAAGGGCACCAAGGGAAGAGCGAAAGCAAGCGTGGCCCCTGGGATAAGAAACAAGCCCTTTTGATGGACTCTCCAAGGGTTAAAAGGCTCAGCAACATTCCAGGAAGAGACTCTCTGAATCTATGGTGGACCCAACTCAAGAATCTGGGGACATCCTGTCCAACAAACACATTCGATTCAAGGAAGCGAAGAAGCCCAAGTTCTTCCAGCTTGACTATTATTTCAGCTGTTACCCTGGACCTCTCTTCACTTCAAATGGTTATTACCTGCCCAAGGTATCTATCTATCTATCTATCTATCTATCTATCTATCTATCTATCTATCTATATCTATCTATCTATCTATCTATCTATCTATCTATCTCTATCTATCTATCTATCTATCTATATCTATCTATCTATCTCTATCTATCTCTATCTATCTATCTATCTATCTCTATCTATCTATCTATCTATCTATCTATCTATATCTATCTATCTATCTATCTATCTCTATCTATCTCTATCTATCTATCTCTATCTATCTATCTATCTATCTATCTATCTATCTATCTATCTATCTATCTATCTATCTATCTATCTATCTATCTATCTATCTATTGGATTTTTATGCCGCCCCTCTCCGTAGATTCGGGGCTGCTAACAACAGTAATAAAAAGCAGCATGTAAATCCAATACTAAAATAACTAAAAAAAAACTTATTATAAAAACCAAACATACAGACAGGCATACCATGCATAAATTGTAAAGGCCTAGGGGGAAAGAATATCTCAGTTCCCCCATGCCTGACCGCAGAGGTGGGTATTAAGGAGCTTACGAAAGGCGAGGAAGGTGGGGGCAATTCTAATCTCTGGGGGAAATTGGTTTCAGAGGGCTGGGGCCGCCACAGAGAAGGCTCTTCCCCCAGGCCCTGCCAAACAACATTGTTTAGTTGACGGGACCCGGAGAAGGCCCACTCTGTGGGACCTAACTGGTCGCTGGGAATTGGGGAACAGAAGGCGGTCCCTGAGTATTTCTGGAAAGAGAGCTGAAAAGTGGGATGGCAAATATACTATAAGTTCTAAAGCATACGTAAATAATCGTTTGCCTTATTAAAATAAGTATTCCACTCAAAAATATGAAATAATTATTTATGGCAAAATATAGATTTTGCTTCGATTTGGGACTCGGGTTTTAAAATACTTCTTGTGCACCATCTGGTGGATATGATTAAAATAATTAAAACAAACTGAGTTCAAATGAACTACAAACTCTGGACAGGAAACACACTACTCTAACTGTATTTTTAGGCTATTTTTCATTATAAGTCAGCGATCTCTAAACTTAAACTTCTTCTAATCTTCTTAGTGATTAGCAACACGCGTTAAGCATATTCCTCACTTACTATTTTATTTAGCCTGCTTTTTTAATTAAAAAGCTGTCAACACAGCCATAAGCTTTGTTGTTTGATGGCATCAAATTTTATTTCTAGTACATAAGGAAGATCTTAGCAATTATTTATTATTATTATTATTATTATTATTATTATTATTATTATTATTATTATTAATTAGATTTGTATGCCGCCCCTCTCCGTAGACTCGGGGCGGTTCACAACAGTGATTAAAAACAATACGTGGTAACAAATGTAATAATTAAAATCTAAAATAACAGTTTTACATTACAAAGTCTAAAAAGAAAAAAAAACCAATAGATAAAATACATACACACAGTCATATCATGCACAAAATTACCCAGGCAAGGGGGGGGGGGATGTCTCAGTTCCTCCAAGCCTGACGACAGAGGTGTGAGATGTAAATTCTCACAGAGAGTAAGGGAAAATATAATTATTAACTTTGAATCTTCTCAAATTCACAGAAAAAAAAAATTTCCACTATCCAGTCAGGAATATTCCGTAATTATGCTAACATGACTCCCCCGCCCCAAATATAAATGCCTCTGATATAAACTGGTAACTTGGAAATGGATTTGTGTTGTAGTTATAATGTGTGTCAAAAGTACAGGTAGCTCTTGACTTACTGGAATCATCAGATAGTAAGTCATGCCGGTTGCTAAGCAGGCTGTCAGGTGACAGGCACAATTTTACAACCTTTCTTGCAGGGATCATTAAGCAAAATAGCCATTGTTAAGGTATTAATTAAACACTGAGGTCATTAAGTCAATCCACTGTCCACAATGGGCATTTTTTGCCCGAAATCAACCAAATGCTGGTTTCCAGGAATAAAACGTTATAAACCGCAGTTGCATGACCATAGAACAATGCAAATGCAGGCTGGTTTTGATAAGTGCCCAAAATACAATCGGTCAGCCATCGGACCTTCAGATCTGGATTGTAACTGGATTTTTTTTGAGGTCCATAATCACTTCAAAATGGTCCTAAGTCTTGGACTAGCTATAGAAGAGAAGAGACCTCAGACCTTTCCATGATAAAGTCTATCTCAAACCTGTAGGGACGTTTGGCCATCACCAGCTGTGCCCCTCAAGGACACTCCATGGGCATGATGGTTTAAATCCCCTAAACCAGGGGCAGGCAAAGTTGGCTCTTCTATGACATGTGGACTTCAACTCCCAGAATTCCTGAACCAATCATGCTAGCTCAGGAATTCTGGGAGTTGAAGTCCACATGTCATAGAAGAGCCAACTTTGCCTGCCCCTTCCCTAAACCATCCAAAAACATAGCTATTATCTCCCCATGGTTAGCTGCGTTGTGTGAATGAGCATGTACATGGGCTACAACCTTAATTGACGGGTCCTGACAATTGATTTCTATCCGCTGCCGTTTCAAAGGAGGGTCTACATCTTCATCAGTCACTTCATGGTTTTCCAAGACACCTGCAAGCCCAAAACAGAAGGAAGCAAAACCATTTTCAATAGTTACATCAAAGACCGTTGGTTATGAAATTAAAAATGGAAAAGCAGCAAACTGGATGGAGAGAAGCATTCTAGAAGCTGGGAAAGTCTCCTCCCAAAATTTGTGTTTCGCAACTGTAGGCAACTTACGTGGACTTCAACTCCCAGAATTCCCCAGCCAACCCTGCTGGGTAGGGGAATTCTGGGAATTGAAGTACACTTGTCTTAAAGTCGCCAAGGTTAAAAAACACTGACGCAGAGGATTTCAGTAGCCAAATATTGGACATTTTAATTTCCTTGATAGCCAGACAAAGAGCTAGGATTATTATGAGAATTAGTTCAACACAACTGGGCAAGTCCAAGTTGGAGAATGCTTCCTTAAATAGGTTCAATGCAATGTGGCAGTCTTCTCCCTTTACATTAACTCATCTGCATTCTCCCATCTATTTGTGGGCCAATGCTAAGTGCGAGGTTGCCACAATACTCTTTTACTCACCATCATGAAAAAGAACTTCTGTTACATCACCTCTTTAATTTTCTATGCAACACAGACCACTGACATTTGTCTCTTGAAATTCCAACTGTTATTATTCTATTCTATTCTATTCTGTTCTGTTCTATTCTGCCCTATTCTACTCTATATCATGAAACATGCAAATTGGGTGGCTGGGTTATCCGTGCCTCCCTTACCTTTATGTCTCTGCAATAACATACCTGTATGTTCTGGGTTCAAGTCCTCCACAGCTATTTGAACTACATCCGCTAAATCCTGTTCTGTCATCATTCAGAAACAGGGACGTGGGGCTGAACTGAAGGAGGCCCCGTCAGTTCATCCAACTCTGATTCTGCAAAACATCAAAAAAAGTGGTGGCCCCATGAGGACTAGAGTATTCACCCCCTGCCACTCAGCACCTAGGAGTATTTCGACAAAAGAAGTATCCAAATGAGCATTTTTGACAAAAAGAATATAAATGAGCATTTTTGACAAAAAGAATCTGTATAGTCTGGAGGACAGAAGAAAAAGGGGGGACATGATCGAAACATTTAAATATGTCAAAGGGTTAAATAAGGTCCAGGAGGGAAGTGTTTTTAATAGGGAAGTGAACCCAAGAACAAGGGGACACAATCTGAAGTTAGTTGGGGGAAAGATCAAAAGCAACGTGAGAAAATATTATTTCACTGAAAGAGTGGTAGATCCTTGGAACAAACTTCCAGCAGACGTGGTTGGTAAATCCGCAGTAACTGAATTTAAACATGCCTGGGATAAACATAGATCCATTGTAAGATAGAATACAGGAAATAGTATAAGGGCAGACTAGATGGACCATGAGGTCTTTTTCTGCCGTCAGTCTTCTATGTTTCTATGTGTCTAAGAAATGCCCATTTGATCTTCAAAGCATGGGGGGGTTTCCTCTCCCCCCTCCCACCGTTTTAAGCAGGCAACATCCCTTAGCAATTGGAGGCTGCAGCATTCCTGATGTGGCTGCTCAGACTGACTAGATGCTCACCCAAATATTCCCCTTGTCCAATGAAGGAAGAGATAATGTGTTTTTCCCTAAATTTATTGTGAGTGCTGACTCCTAAGTTCATCATACTAAATACTACTGGACAACTGCAGTCACCTTTGAATACAGTCCTAAGAGATGAACCAGCAAGACCTGAGTCCTTCCAATGCTTCTGTTCAAATTATCAACGCATTAAAGAAATCTCAACCATCATTTTAATATCACAATGTAAATCTATGCACGACTAGTCAGAAGTTAACTTTGACAAAATCCAGTAGTTTAAGTTATAGGTAAATGGTCCAGGACTTAAATCGGTTTAAGTTACAGTTTTGAAAAACAAAACATGTTCTTCTGTCTTGGTAGTATGTATTACTGGTGAAACAAAACATATCTGTATCTGTATCCAATATTTTGTTTATTATTGTTATGATTCTTTTAGTCCAGGTTCCCCTGGTTATTCTGTGTTTTTAACTGTTTTTGTGTTTGTAATCTTTCATTCATGCTTAATCCGCATCTTTACTGTACTCATGAAAAAGCATTCGTAATAAAACAGAGTAAGAAATCTATATGGTCATGTTTAGAAACGTATGCACAAAATAAGGCTTGGAAATTATTCAGTTGGAACCAAACCATTTTCTAGAGCAGTGATGGCAAACCCATGGCACATAGAGTCCTCTCTCCGGTCGCGCAAGCTGTCGGTCAGCTCAGCTCCACCGCACATGCCCCCCGCTGGCCAGCTGATTTTCTGGGTGCATGGGCACATGCAGGAGACGGACGTGCATGCATGTGGAGAGGTAGGGGCCACACACGCCTGCACAGGGGGTCAAGGGGAGCACAGGGGGTTGCATTATGGGTGCCGGCAAACACGCGTCCTGTCATAGAATGACAGAAAGGTAGCCATCACCGTTCCGAAGTTTCTACAATTCGGCTCCTGCAATGTTGAATTCCACTTTACGCCAAAATACTTCATAACAGTGTTCTTCTGGGGTCCCCATAGAGCAGGGGTCTCCAACCTTGGCATCTTTAAGACTTGCGGACTTCAACTCAAAGCTGGCTGAGGAATTCTGGGAGTTGAAGTCCACAAGTCTAAAAGTTGCCAAGGTTTGAGACCCCTGCCATAGAGGACTGCTGCAAGTTTTATCAAGGCTCCCAAACTTAGATGATGGGAAGAAATCACATCTGAATCTGTCCCAAACATGGAAAAGTGGAAATGGGATGGGAGTTTTTCTTCCTTTGATATCTGGAGTAAAGTTCTGTTGATGAGAAATATAATTTGTCTCTGAAAGGCCAATGCATAATGAAGCGCTCAAGTCTGAAAGCCAAATGAATGCAGCCATTTCTCTCTCTCTCTCTCTCTCTCTCTCTCTCTCTCTCTCTCTTTCTCTCCCTCTTTCTTTCTCTCTTCCTCTCTCTTTCTCTCTCTCTCTCTTCCTCTTTCTTTCTCTTCCTCTCTCTCTCTTTCTTTCTCTCTTCCTCTCTCTCTCTCTTTCTTTCTCTCTCTCTTTCTCTCTTCCTCTCTCTCTCTCTATCTCTCTTTCTCACTCTCTCTCTTCCTCTCTCTCTTTCTTTCTCTCTTCCTCTCTCTCTCTTTCTCTCTCTTTATCACTCTTTCTCTCTCTCTCTCTCTCTTGTGGTCCAGTTGTGGAATGCAGTTAGAATGTGCAGGTGAAGAGTGGACTTCAACTCCCAGAATTCCCCAGCCAGCATAGCCACTTTAAGATCTGTGTTGGCTAGGGAATTCTGGGAGTTGAAGTCCACAAGTCTTAACATTGCCAAGGTTGGAGACCCCTGATCTACGGCATTGCTGAGTTTCCCAGCCAGCCAAGGCAACAGCTGTTCATTGGGGGGGGGGAGAAGGGGGGGTTAGAAAAAAAACCCTTTCTGAATCTGTCCCAATGAGGACACCGCAAGATATGGAGTTATTTATTCCAGGGGATCTGCAGCCAAGAACGATTCATTTGAACTTCGGATCACCGCGAAAGGCTTAGGAGCGCATTTGCGCCATGGCGGGGGATCCGAGCGATCTGGCAAGAGGCGGAGGGCATGTGGCTCTCCTTTTGGCAAATTGACCCTGCCATTTCTCAGAAGCCTTGGGTCGGGGCCAGCCTTCACAGGATGAAGCAGCTGCGCGCGGATTAGGGTTTCATCCTGGTTTCATCCTGTCCCAGGCTGCAAATGTGGTTGGAAGCTCCGCTGAGGCTGAGAGGGAAAAGAATCTTTCGATCCATAAATTAGGGGAGGCACCTGGCCAAACCCCCCTTTTCATCTTGGCTTTGCTCAAAGGGAAATCAGCATCGTGCACAGGTCAGGGATGGCGAACCTATGGCACAGGTGCCACAGGTGGCACACGAGCCCTTGCACCAACGTGCATGTGTGTGATGGCCAACTGATTTTTGGCTTGCACGGAGGATCTGGGAGGGCAGTTTTGGCTTCCAGAGAGCTTCCAGGAGAATGGGAAGGGCGTTGTTACCCTCCCAGGCTCCAGGGAAGCCTATGGTGCCTGAAGAAGACGAAACAAGACCCTCCTGGGCCCACCAGAACTTGAGAAACAGTCCTTGGTTCTATGGCATTGACGGCAAAGGTTCTATGGCAGTGACGGCGAACCTATGGCACAGGTGCCACAGGTGGCACGCAGAGCCATATCTGCTGGCACATGAGCCGTTGCCCTAACTCAGCTCCAACATGCATGTGTGTGCCCGCCAGCTGATTTTTGGCTTGCACAGAGACTCTGGGAGGGCGTTTTTGGCTTCCAGGGAGCCTTCGGAAGGGATGGGGGATGCTTTTAGCCTCATTCTACAAACAAGGAAGTGAGTGCAAGGACAGAGTTTTGCCCCAGAATGATACGTTTTTATCATTAAATGTGAACACCCCTCCACTCACACATACACAAAAATTAATGACAGCCCCACTAGGCAGACCAGGCCAAGGAATCAGCTCCACAGGAAGGCTAGAACTATTTTATTGCAATTGGCTACAATAATAAAATAAAAGTAAAGTAAGGAGTTGGGCGGCCTCTAAATCTCAATAATAGATAAATAAATAAATAACAAAAACCTGGGGATGTGATTGAGCTGCACCTCCTTCCTTTTCTTAGTACCCTTGTAAATTAGGGAATTGCTTCCAAATATTTATCTGTTTGTTTTTGGAGTTAAAATATGTCATCCCCCCACTGTTTCCCTGGCCGCAATGCATCCTGTACCTCTCCATCCAGGTCGTTTTCCTTACTCTCTGCATAAATCTTTATGGCTGTTCACAATGTTCTGATTAATCCCATACAACAACCTAAGCCATACTTTTTAATCACAGCAGGTTAAATAAATCAAAACCGTGGAGATTTGCAAACCCCTCCAAGTCATAAAATCGATATTTGGAAATCACAACCTTTGGTTTATGCAACGCGTGGAGTTAAATCCCATTTGGGAGGAGTGCAAAGGATGAACCCAGCTCTCGTGCCTATTAAACCAGGATCTGCTTCCAAAGAATTCCTATCTCTTCGCACTCAACTAGCAATGGGGCTGCATCACATCCATGCTCATTCCAAGTGTTTTTGGAGAGAAAAGCAATTGGAAAAATACATCTCGACAGGCTGATGGCACTGGAAGCTAAGTCGGGTTGGGCCCAGAGGGCATTTGGATGGGTAACCACCAAGGAATCCCAGAATGCTAAACTGAGAAGCCCCAAACTCCCAGAATTAGACAAAGGCGAAATGTCACTGATGTGTCCATGAAATAAAAATCAACTCAAACAAAGTTCATTATCCTGCAAACCTAACTGCAGAATTTTTAGTAAAATCCAGAAAAATCTGCTTCCTCCTTCAGTTCGGTGCCAGGTGCATTTTGAAGCTTTTTGTAGAAACTTCAGAAGAACATTGTTTACGCAGGTGTCTTTATTCTAATCGCACTGGCTTAGACCACTGTTTCCCAACCTTGGCCATTTGAGGATATCTGGACATTCGCTGGCTGGGGAATTCTGGGAGTTGAAGTCCAAATATCTTCAAGTGGCCAAGGTTGGGAAACACTGGCTTAGACCCTAAAAACTGCAACACTCTGCATCCTGCACTGGCTGCTGATCGGTTTCCGGTCACAATTCAAAGTGTTGGTAATGACCTTTAAATCCCTACATGGCATTGGGCCAGAATACATCCGGAACCGCCTTCTAGCGCACGAATCCCAGCGGCCGATAAGGTCCCACAGAGTTGGCCTTCTCCGGGCCCCTTCGACCAATGTCGTTTGGCGGGCCCCAGGGGAAGAGCCTTCTCTGTGGCGGCCCCAGCCCTCTGGAATCAACTCTCCCCAGAGATAGGAACGGCCCCCACCCTCCTTGTCTTTCACAAATTACTCAAGACCCACCTTTGTCGCCAGACATGGGGGAGTTAAGATATTCCTTCCCCCTAGGCCATTACAAGTTATGTATGGTATGTTTGTATGTTTGGTTTTTTATAATAAGGGTTTTTAGTTGTTTTATTAAATTGGATTGTTACATGTTGTTTTTATCATTGTTGTTAGCCTCCCTGAGTCTGCGGAGAGGGGCGGCATACAAATCCAATAAATGAATGAATGAATGAATAAATGAATGAATAAATGAATTTTAAAAAAAAACCGCTGCCCAAACATGAGCCATCTAGAACCTAGGCAGCTCATAGAAATCTAATAAATAAAATAAGTAAATAAGCTCATGGATGTAATTGTCCACTCTTGTAAGAAGCCTTCAGACGTTCCTAGCCTGCTGGGATCCCACCCAGGGGTCTCCAACCTTGGCAGCTTTAAGACTTTTGGACTCCAACTCCCATCCTGGCTGAGGAATACTGGGACTTGAAGTCCACAAGTCTTAAAGCTGCCGAGGTTGGAGACCCCTGATCTAACCCAATGGCTATCTTCTCTCCCTGTTGGATAACTGAAACTTCTCAAGAACTTGCTGGATGTATCCAAGTTTTTCCCTGCCAGTTTTCTTACTCTCCTATATCCAAATTCCAGTTGGCAAAGTTACTGGATGATTATTAACATAAACTTTCCTCTGTTGTCTGCAGAAAACGATATGCAGGGAATAGATTGCTCATGGGGCGATTCCACATAGCTTAGAAGGTTCTCTGGACAACTTTTCCACATGCCCGCTCTGATTTGGAGCAACAGACAAGATAACTTTGATGCAAAACAGAATGAAAATCAGATCTTCCTTTGCTAGTCAAGCATGCCTGCTCCCTTTATTAAATTATGAAAACGTTTCAGGAAAATCATTTTCCTTCTTTTCCATGATAGGATTATTTCAGTTCAGTTTGATAAGTACGTCGATTGTAAACCACTAGGTTTTTCTTCCTAAAAATGAGTGTTTTGTTCGAAAGTGACAAAAATAGCCGATGAAGATAATGATGAGGAAGACTATGTACTACCAAGCTCTTTGGCTTCTGTTTCAACAAAACAGTAGATCATCCCAGCTGCATTAGGTGTGTCCAAAGACGAACAATTAATAGACTAGACCTTATTCGCAGGCCGCCAATTTTCCATTCCTTCCAGGTTTGTCAGTTTCCGAATCTTATTAGAACAACAAAAAGTAGAATAAATTGAAATAACACCCACTGATTTCAATGGAAACAAGTCTTAATTCAAAGTGCTGAATGTAGTTTTAGAGAAATGGGCCAAGGACACAGATTCTGCTATTGTTTTATGCCCCCTATTTTGCAGGACCGAAATGACTGATTGCATTTTAACTTCAGGGTCGTGGTGGCAAAAGGACCATCTTCACCTGTAAAAAGAACCAAGGATTTGGATAGAACCATCACTAAATAAATGAGAAGGGTCTCTAGTAATGCAGCTTCCCCAGAGCGGAGCCCTTGAGGTGTGGAGTCCAGTTCACAGTTGTTAGAATTTCCAGCCAGTGCAGGCAAAATATGTTCAAACGGAGGGCACAATAAACCTGCCCATCTTGTTGCTTTTGCAGGAAACACAGGGAAGTTCAAAAACCGTGTCTTCTCCTAAGTTTCCATCTTTTACGAGAAGGAGTAAACCACAACTGGCAAGAAACCCCAAGTATCGGTTTGCTGAGGTACTAAAGAACGTTAACCTTTCTTCTATTTCTCCACAGCGTGCATTCCTAAACCTTTGGTGGTGGAAGCTTGGATTCTGACATGGTTTTCCATTCCCACGTCACTCTAACTTAGTCTGGAAAGCCCTCTCCTTTGAAGAACGGGCGGCCAAAAAAGTTCAGGAGATAATAAAGTGGAACGAAGTTCAGCCTCGTAATCCAGAGATCAGCCACCAAGGCATGAAAGCTGCCTGGGCTGCTCTGAAGCAAAAATGAAATAAAGCCGGGCTAATTGGAAAGAGGCACCTGTCAGGACACACGGCCTTTCCCGTTATTGGAAAAGAACATTTATTTAAGAGGATTAAATTAAGTGTCTTCAGAAGCGCATCTTTGCATGTTTCCGACACCACAGATATTTACTGCATTAAATAAATCTATAATCCTTTTCCAGTATTAAACAAAAAAATTGGACCAGAAACAAACCCAGCGCAAACGGGAACCAGATCACATAGTTTCTTCCTGTATTATTTTGGGCAGCAAATGTTCTCCAACTCTTCCGTCTTATAGAACCACTGGGGGCCCCCAAATGCACCTCTCGATTGCAGCAGCTCCCCAAGTTCGTTTACAAATTCCACGAGATTGGTTCTAACTTTACAAACCCAAGCTTGGATCCTGTCTACAGACCCGCTGGAGTTTTTAAGCATCCTATCTAAGTTCGTTGATCCTGGACCAATTACATGACATGTAATACTGATTAATAAGAGTTGCGTATTTTTAAAATACATGGGGCTACCTTTGAAAAGTGTTCAGAAATTTCAGATCGTGCAGAATGCAGCTGCGAGAGCAATCATGGGCTTCCCTTGGTATGCCCATGTTACACCAACACTCCGCAGTCTGCATTGGTTGCCGATCAGTTTCCGGTCACAATTCAAAGTGTTGGTTATGACCTATAAAGCCCTTCATGGCATCGGGCCAGAATATCTCCGGGACTGCCTTCTGCCGTACAAATCCCAGCGACCGATTAGGTCCCACAGAGTTGGCCTTCTCCGGGTCCCATCAACTAAACAATGCCGTTTGGCGGGACCCAGGGGAAGAGCCTTCTCTGTGGCAGCCCCGGCCCTCTGGAACCAGCTCCCCCCAGAGATTAGAATTGCCCCCACCCTCCTTGCCTTTCGTAAACTCCTTAAAACCCACCTCTGCCGTCAGGCATAGGGGAATTGAAACATCTCCCACGGGCCTATACAATTATGTACGGGAGATGTTTCAATTCCCCATTATTGTTATATATTGTTTATTATTGCTGTGAGCCGCCCGGAGTCTACGGAGAGGGGCGGCATACAAATCTAATAAATAAATAAATAAATAAAAACAGAAAAGGGCTATGAGTAAGGAAAGGTCAAGGGGAGAATATAAAGCCTGGTCTTCTATTTCCCCTCAAATAACTTTGTGTGTGAATAAAGATGCTGGCATGTCCCAAAAGTCCCGCTTGGGTTTTGCACAGCAACTTAAGTTGTTCAGATTGGGCAGGAGGGGGGGGGGGAATGCTTGCAACTGACTTGCCTGGAATTGTTTTCAACCCATTTCAAGAAATCCAGTGATCGCATACGGTATACAGTGGAACCTGTACTTACAAACTGTTCTAGATAAGGACCGGGTGATCAAGATTTTTTTGCCTCTTCTCCAGAACCATTTTCCACTTACAAACCCGATCCTCTGAAACTGTAACCGGAAAAGGCAGAGAGAAGCCTCCGTGGGGCCTCTCTAGGAATCTCCTGGGAGAAAAAAGGGCCGGAAAAGGCAGGGAGAAGCCTCCGTGGGGCCTCTCCAGGTACCTCCTGGGGGGAAACAGGGCTGGAAAAGGCAGGGAGAAGCCTCCGTAGGGCCTCTCTAGGAATCTCCTGGGAGAAAAAAGGGCCGGAAAAGGCAGGGAGAAGCCTCCGTGGGGCCTCTCTAGGAATCTCCTGGGAGGAAACAGGACCTCCACCCTCCCTGTGGTTTCCCCAGTTGCACGTATTATTTGCTTTTACATTGATTCCTATGGGAAAAATTGCTTCTTCTTACAAATTTTTCTACTTAAGAACCTGGTCACGGAACGAATTAAGTACGTAAGTAGAGGCACCACTGTATCTTTGTCCGTCTGATTTTACTGACATCCTTAAAACCAATTACGCAAAGTAGCTCTGAGTTTAAATATTTATTGTGATGAACAGTGGCTTTCCAGCAATTCTCCTAAGAGGACAGAAAACAGAATCCTGACAACCAGCGGATGCTTTTGTAATTAAGTCAACCAGGATGCTGGTTTTGTTATCAAATCGAGGCACACAAACAGCTTAAGTTGCTAAAGGAAGAGCATCATCTTGTGTTTCTCACCCCCACCCATAAAAAAAAGGCATATGATGATCCATTCTAACTGGCTGCTGCAGCCCCTGCCAACTGCGTGCCCTTTATTTTTCCTGCATTCAATAAGTGAATGGGTGCAGTGAAAGGAAAAAAGCAGGAAAGAAAGGCCAGCGAGAAGGAAATATCCTGAGCTGCAAGAAAGGAATTCTACCTTGGCCTCCTTTTCCAAAGCAACAGAGAGAGCTGCCTGTCTGCAAGGATGCCTAGAGCATTAGGGGTGCCCCCTTGCAGATATGCGCTTAATGAAAAAATAGCGACAGAGATAGTCTCTAAATCTGTTCTGTATATAGAGAGATTAGCGGGTGATCCCATTTATGCCCAGAATTTTCAATCTGTTTTACTATTCATTTCAGCAGCTCTGGCCCTTTACAAAGACAGACAAGGCCATTCAGGGTTCAGAGCCCCCCACAATTCAATTATCACCCCTGAATGTGCCATCAAGATTGCAGCACTTATGACTCCAATAGCTGCTAGCTCCACTTCCCTCGGCTGCCTCTCTTCACCTGCCTGCGTGAAAGTTCTTTTTGTTAACGCAAACCTACATATGCTTCATATTCAAGCAGCTCAGCCAACTGCTAAAAGCTCCCTGCCATCTATTTGCACATACAGATTAAAGGAAATGCCGTTTAAAACCCCCCAATTTCAGTCAAGCAACCCAAGCAATATGGTTACCCATGTAATTAAAAACAGCCAATCCTAATTCTAAAATATGTGCAGTCATACGTACATATCTCTGGCGTGGCCAAAAATTAAATAGAATTAGCATATATAAATTGCTTGGATTATGAATTATGCACTCAATTCCGAAAGCCAGGCCTAACTCCCAAAGAAATGGATATCTATTTTAATTCTTCTGGCTTGGATAGAAATTTATGTTGTTCCGGATATGCCATGTATTTTTCGTTGAGGTTTTCTCTGAATTGTGTCATATCAAAAAGATTTCCATTTCCACATGCTAGTCGTTCCAACATATTTGCACATTTCTTGCACGCAGCACATGTGCAACTGCTCAAGTTCAATCCTTTGATAAGATCTCATTTCGCTTCCACTCAAGCAGATTGCTTTCATTAGGTCTGTGCCCTACTTCCAAGCCCTGGGCTGTCCAAAGTGTTACCAACTGTTCTCAATGTTACCAACTGATTTCACAGCGATGTGAAAACATCACTGTTACATAAACACTCTTATAAAGTTAAGGGACCATTATGTACACTCAAATTTAACGCTTCCTGCTTATTGTCACATTGTATTTACGAGTTTTCTTTTATCTTAGGACTACTGCCTACAATATTTCAAAGACCACGGCCTGTTAATAAATTGCACACTGTGCTTTTAGAAACATAGAAGATTGACGGCAGAAAAAGACCCCCTGGTCCATCTAGTCTGCCCTAATGCTATTTCCTGTATTTTATCTTACAATGGATATATGTTTATCCCAGGCATGTTTCAATTCAGTGACTGTGGATTTACCAACCACATCTGCTGGAAGTTTGTTCCAAGGATCTACTACTACTAGAGAGGGGCAGCATACAAATAAATTATTATTATTATTATTATTATTATTATTATTATTATTACTTTTTCAAATATTTTCTGATGTTGCTTCTGATCTTTCCTCCAACTAACCTCAGATTGTGCCCCCCTTGAGGTTTTAAATCACCCAAAACTTCTTCGTTCAGTCTATAATGTTATGACCTGTTTTAACTGCCTGTTCTTGCAATGGGACAGGAGTTTGTATACATTTTCTTTAATTCCCTTTACAGTTCTATTTTATGACTGCCCCTGTTCAGAGAATTATCATACATACATTTCGCTCACCCAGATAACATTTATTATTCAAACACAGTCTTATCTCACCCAATTGGGTTCATGTTTTAAGATACTGGAGGAATTCAGATCCTTCAAGAAACCAAAGTCTTGAAAAGAAATTGAATCCTGCACCCAGCCACCTTTCCTTGCTCCATTCTCTTGTTCTTCTTTTTGTGCTGTTTCCATTTCCTTTCCCTTCCTTTCCTGGACAAAGCACTGGCTCGGATAGGTGGCTCAGTGGCTAAGACACTGGCTGGTAGTTTGGAGGTTCAAATCCCTGCATGAGCAGGGGGTTGGACTAGATGACCTCCAAGGCCCCTTCCCACTCTTGTTACTGTTATAGAAGCTAAGAAAGAGAGCAGGGTGTCCAGGGGTAAAGCATTTTGAAATCCCCTGATATTTCCTTGACATTTCTAATCTAGCTAAGGCACGGTCATAGATGACGTCATACCAAACAGCCAAGCCGTGGAGAAATATCGGTAGCTGAGGAAGCAAGTTCTTGCCACAGTTGTGCTCATTTTTACTTGACTCTGCCAGGCAGCACAATATGGATTTTTTTTTTACATGATTTTTCCCAGACTTTTAAACATTTTATTATATGTTTTTCAGGAATCCCCTGATAAGAGTAAGAGTCTTAAGACTCACCTAGGTCTCCAGGCTTGGAGCAATTAGGTCTCAGCCCCCCTGGCCAACGAAATGAGATATATGTTGCATGATTGAACTGGTATGAGTGTTTTTTAAATATTGGATTTTTAGATTGTCATTTTAAATTTAATTAGATTTGCCGTGGTACTCTATTAGTTATATTATATGCTGTGAGCCAACCCACGTCCTCAGAGAAGGGTGGCATGCAAATCAATCAATCAATCAATCCCTGATATATCCCGAACCACCGATTTCCCTGATAATTCCCTGATTTCCCAGTTTACTGGACACCCTGGCAGAGGCCCTTGCATGGGGTGTGTGTATTGGGGGGGGGAGCGGTTGGGTTGGACTGCATGACCTCGAGGGGTCCCTTCTTCGACCCTTCAGATGGGGCTTAACCTTTCCAGCCTGGGCCACTCGCTAAGACAGAGAGAGAAATTTTAAAAAGCGGGGTGGGTGGGTGTTCTCCGCAATATTTCCCATCCGAGTATCGATCCTAATTGGGGCGAGGGACTACAACCCCCATCATGCGCAGCCACGAAGCTGGCCCTTTGGCTCACCCCATCTCCCCCCCGGTTCGTTCGGGCTGGGATCTGACTGGAGGCCGGCGCCTCGCCTGCTGCGGATGATGGGAGTTGTAGTCGTGGGGGGGGCGCCGCGCAGAGCGGCTTCCTGGCTGCCGAAAGGGCGGGGCGACGGCGCGGGGGGGGGGCGAGGGGCCAAGTCTGAAGCCCCGCCCCTGCGCGCCCCGCCCCCGCCCCCTCCCGCTGGCGGCCCTACGGGCTGGGCGCCGTGAGGCAACCCGAGCGAGCTGTCCGTCGTCCTCCTGAAGGGCCGCGCCGGAGCCCTCCGGGCGCCGCGCCCGAGCAGCCGCAGCCGCGGCCGGGAACCCGCGAGAGAAGCGAGGTTACCGTTTGCCTTGCCGAATTCTCGTGGTGTTTGGCCGGGCGGCTGCGATAATGGCGTCCTTCCTCGCGAGAGATCCTCCGGAGTCGGCCGCTGCGCAGGCGCGCTCGGCTTAGCGCCTTAGAGCCCCGGGAGGACGCGCAAGCGCACTCCGCGCTCTTCACCCCACCCCCGCTTGGGAGCCAAAGCAAGGGCGGCTGCAACGGCCTCGAGACGAGCGGGAGGACTCGGAGTCCCAGAGGGCCTTGCGCGCGCGCGATCCCTAGCTTGCACCGTGCCGCCCTTTGCACGCTGGGAGATGTAGTCCGCTGGGCACAGTTTGCCCTTATAGAAACACAAACACAGAAGATTGACGGCAGAAAAAGACCTCCTGGTCCATCTAGTCTGCCCTTATGCTATGTCCTGTATTTTATTTTTGGATTTTATCTTAGGATGGATCTATGTTTATCCCATTCAGTTACTGTGGATTTACCAACCAGGTTGGCTGGAAGTTTGTTCCAAGCATCTACTACTCTTTCAATAAAATAATATTTTCTCCCGCTGCTTCTGATCTTTCCCCCAACTGACTTCAGATTGTGCCCCCTTGTTCTTGTCTTCACTTTCCTATTAAAAACACTTCCCTCCTGAACCTTATTTAACCCTTTAACCTATTTAAACGTTTCTATCGTGTCCCCCTTACAGCGGGATCACAATCTCCCTGCTTGTTATACCTCTAGCTATGCAGCCAAACATTCTACTCGCTTTCCTTGGAGTAGTAGAAAAATCAACCACCCATTTCTTGGTCAAGATTGCTCACTGAAAACTCTGATAACGAAGCCAACATTTGATATTTTCAACCATTCATACAAAGTCGACAATCATTGGGACAAGATCCTGATGCTTTGAAAAATCAACAGCCGATAGAAGTTATGACTAATCACCACATTGATGTCGCCGTCAGGGATGATACAAGGAGCGGCTTACATGAGCTCAAAGAAGCCATCAAGGATAGATTTATTTTATTTTATTTTTATTTATTTATTTAGTCCAATACATAATACACATTGAAGAGAATAGATATGTAGTAATATAACTAATAAAACGAATAGAAGAAAAGATATAAAAGTATAGGTGAACAAATTTGAAAGGAAGAAAAGATAAATGAGATATTTATTTATTTATTCATTCATTCATTTGTCCAATACATAAATACATAGGAAGAAAAATAGACATGTAGTAATATATATAAGGGTAAAGTGAACTTAGAGGAGAGGATATATGAAAGGAAGAGAATATATATGAAAAGCGAGAGAAAGGAAAGACAATTGGACAGGGGACGTAAGGCACACCAGTGCACTTATGTACGCCCCTTACTGGCCTCTTAGGAACCTGGAGAGGTCAATCGTGGAGAGTCTAAGGGAGAAGTGTTGGGGGTTAGGGGTTGACACAATTGAGTCCGGTAATGAGTTCCACGCTTCAATAACTCGATTGTTGAAATCATATTTTTTACAGTCCTATCAAGATTATATCTTCCATACCACAGAAATTTCAATATAAGTGAACAGCCCTTCTATTCTCTCTTTGGCTCCCCTTGAAATAGCAGGGCAGGGCTAGCTAGTTCCTGCCTACGAGATTGACTGAGCCAATGTTTTGAAGCTCATGTTGTCCATACTTTGGTGTTATCAGTCTAGTGTCTGTTTTAGGCACATTCTACCAACCCAGTCTATATAATCTATGGTAAAAATTAACTCTCTGTACATACACAGTTTCCAATTGTGGAACAAAGGTTGTCTCTCGCAGTTTATAGGTGAGAGATGCTCAAACAAGATCCCTAAAGATGGGCTCCTTATTCCTGGAGGTGGTGATAATGACTTTCTTGAATGTTAAGATCCTGCTAAAACCTGAGAACTTTTCCTTAGCTTCCCAGGGGGGCTTGAATAAGAGCTACTTGTGCATCAACAAATCTCATGTCACTAATCTTAGCAATTGTTTTCCCCATCATCAAGGATCACCTCTCCCCTTCCCCTCTTTGTAGACTCAGTGTCCTTCGGCCAGCTGTTTGCCATTCATAAAATGCTTCTGGGAACAGGACACCAGAACAAACACTGGGGTGTTTTAAAGGAAGATTGTGCAAAAGAGGAAAAAGTTCTTGGCCATTCTGAAATTCTTCTTAGGTGGGAGGAAAGAGGACTCGAAGGTAGACAGTTTCTCAGGGGCAAAAAACAGTGCAAAGCACAAGTAAAGTTGTCCTGCATCAGAACCTACAATCAAGAGAAATCTGCAGAGGGGCAGGTTGAAATTTAACCTTTTTTAAATATTATTTTTGGCAGTCCATTTGGTCTAAAAGGACATTGATACTATATCTGTTGGTTTGAATGGTGAAGGTGCTTTTTCCTCTGCTACAAATTTATTGATATAATTTCTTTTTAAAAAATGAATATATTTCTTACCAATCTAAAAATAAGAAACTCAATCCAGCTGAGCAAAAAGTGGGGACCTTATCTGACACCCCGAAGGTCCTGCAACTTGATTAGCTGCACTCATAAAAACAGGTATGCTTCCTGTAAGTATCCAGCTTTTATTCTCTCTTTCAGGAAGATTTTAATTTAAATCATTGGCGTCTGTGTGAATGGTATCAGTAGATCTCTTGTTCCTGATGGGAGGAAGCACTTTTATGAAATCAAAACAGTAGCCGTTTTTTTCATCGGTTTGTTTCCTTGTGCTATAATGAGATTTTTACATTGTGACTAACGTTTACAATAACTAATCATTTTTTAAAAAACAGAATTTTGGGAGGACTGGAAAGGGAAAAAATGGTTAAAAAAATATTTATTAATTAGATTAATTAAATTTATTTATTAATTAGATTTGTATACTGCCCACTCTCAAGAGCCTCGATATTTCCATTTTTCCCCGTTGCACTGGATTAAAACACAACACTTTCCAGTTTGGGGGATGGATTTAAGCCAACCAATATCTTCCACATTCTAAACCAGGTGAAAACTCAGCTCAAATGGTGACAAAACATCAAGGGGTGATTGAAAAATATTGTTTATCTCTAAACCTGGGCAAAAGCATAAGGGATCTGGAACCAACTCCCCCCAGAGATTAGAATTGCCCCCACCCTCCTTGCCTTTCGTAAACTGCTTAAAACCCACCTCTGCCGTCAGGCACGGGGGAACTGAGATACTCTTTCCCCCTAGGCCTTTACAATTTTATGCATGGTATGTCTGTATGTATGTTTGGTTTTTATATAAATGGGTTTTTAATCGTTTTTATTATTGGATTATTTTGTATACTGTTTTATTATTGTTGTTAGCCGCCCCGAGTCTCCAGAGAGGGGCGGCATACACATCCAATAAATCAAATCAAATCTATCCCAAACTTGAACACGTTTGCTTTCCTGCTACAAACCAGCATTATTTAATAAGTGTCACAGGGAGTAGAGTTAAAAGATATCAGAAAAACAGTGCCATAACCAACCATGCCTTCAGGCAGAACGAGGGTCATTTATTTATTCTGGCTGCTTTGGTGGTCACGTTGACATATCGGCGATCTATCCCGTTGAAAGGTTTTGCTTTTCCACTCATGGAAAATCCTTTAGACCTTTTAGCATATTAACCAAGTGGTCACGTTGACATATCGGCGATCTATCCCGTTGAAAGGTTTTGCTTTTCCACTCATGGAAAATCCTTTAGACCTTTTAGCATATTAACCAAGTGTGTACAACAATTGCAAGGGGCCCCATCGGCTTTACAAACCAGAATTTCCAGTCTGACCAACAAGACATTTTCACCAGAGGAAAATCAACCCGTTCGGGTTTCGAAATAAATACTGGTAGATCAGCTATGGATCACTGGAACAAACAGGACTTCAGGAATAATATAGAATAACATAGTTGGAAGGGACCTTAGAGATCTTAGCAATATACGTAGACTGATATACCGGCCCTCTCTAAGCGGTTTATAGAGAGTCAGCCTCTTGCCCCCAACAATCTGGGTCCTCATTTGACCCACCTTGGAAGGACGGAAGGCTGAATCAACCTGGAGCCTACTGAGATTCGATCTGCCAAACTGCTGGCAGCCGGTAATCAGCAGAAATAACTTGCAGTACTGCACTCTAACCACTGCACCACCGAGGCTCAAGCAAGAGACTGTATACTATTTCAGTGGCTGTCCTGTCTCTTCTTAAAAGCCTCCAAGAAGACATAATTAGATATAATTTATAAGACCATAATTTTTCAGGCAAAAGCAGTTGTTCTGGACCATTTTAAAATATCCCACCAAGTACATTTGGCCAAAGTACTTTTGTTTAAAAGCTTCCTTTCCACCAAGCTCAACTTCTAGTAACTTTGTGAATTTTGTCTTTGATGTAGTTTTCTTACTTAGCAAGAAAATGGATGTTAACTTCTTTTTTTTCCTGAGCTTTGTATCCCATCAAGAGCTAAGAAGACCAGTGTCTATTTACCCTTTGAGGCCAAATGTCACAGAAAAGGAGACTGAAAAATAGGGTTCTTCCTCTGCTCGTAGATTAAGCAAAAATAGGATGATCAGGAAGGTAGCAGAAACTGAAGCCAGCTGCAAATGGTCACATCCTGTGGTTTCTCGGCTTCTTGCTTAGCCCGTTGAAGTGGCAGCCACTTTTGGATTATTCAAACCACCATTATGAAACTAAGCAGTGGTGCAAAGAGATCCAAGTTTCGTAAACCCATTCCTGTATATTTAAGTGCCAAAGCCCACTGCAACAATATAGCCAAGAAGGCTTCAAGAGTTGTAAACCTGATCCTACGTAGCTTCTGCTCTGGCAATCTCACACTACTTACCAGAGCTTACAAAACTTTTGACAGACCCATCCTCGAATACAGCTCATCTGTTTGGAACCCATATCGCATCTCAGACATCAACACCCTTGAAAATGTCCAAAGATACTTCACCAGAAGAGCCCTTCACTCCTCCACTTGAAATAGAATTCCCTATGAGACTAGACTTTCAATCCTGGGCCTAGAAAGTTTAGAACTAAGACGCCTTAAACAAGATCTAAGTATTGCCCACAAGATCATATGCTGCAACGTCCTGCCTGTCGGCGACTACTTCAGCTTCAACCACAACAACACAAGAGCACACAACAGATTTAAACTTAATATTAACCGCTCCAAACTTGACTGTAAAAAATACGACTTCAGTAACCGAGTTGTCGAAGTGTGGAACTCATTACCGGACTCCGTAGTGTCATCCCCAAACCCCCAACACTTTACCCTTAGATTATCCACGGTTGACCTCTCCAGATTCCTAAGAGGTCAGTAAGGAGCAAGTACAAGTGCACTAGAGTGCCTTCCATCCCCTGTCCTATTGCTCTCCTATATCTCCTATACCTTTCTTCTATTCCTATATCTCTTCTTCTCTTCTTTCATTGATACGTTCTATTACTATACCTTCTTTTCTATTATTTCTTAGATATATTTTACTATGAGTATCTCCTCTATAACCTTCATCATGTATTTTACTATGTGTATATAGATATATACCCACTAAAACCCTCATTGTGTATTGGACAAAATAAATAAATAAATAAAAATAAATAAAATGCAGTATAGACAGCCATTAACATGAAACATATTAGCATTTTGTATTTTACTACACACGTGTGTTTTTTTCCACAATTACTGCCAAAACTTTTGAGCATGAATGCAAATGCACAGGAAAGTTTGAGTCAATTCTTCCCATTTAGTTCAACTGCATGACTCACGCAAGTAACCCTGGATATGTTTCTCTCTCCTTTCTTGGCCTCGCCAAAGGATTCCTGAAACAGAGGCCAAGAGTCATTTAGAAATAATAACTGCATCCTTTGATTCCCTGCCCCTCCTGCAGTTTTTAGAATGAAAGGTGGACTATTTCTCTGCTCTGTTTCATAAACAACTCAAAAGAGATCATCGTGCTACCTGGGGAATCCCTCTATCTTAAAGCACGCTGGAAATTGCGACCTGGGTTGGGAAAGGCTGTGCCAAGACATTCTAGCTGAGTGTTTCTTATTTATTTTATTTATTATTTTATTTATTAGATTTGTATGCCGCCCCTCTCCGCAGACTCGGGGCGGCTCACAACAGTGATAAAAACAATATACAGTATAATGACAAATCTAATAATTAGAATCTAAAATAACAATAGTACATTTAAAAAATCTAAAAAGCAAGGAACCCCAATATAAAAAACATACATACAGTCATTATCATGCACAAAAACTACATAGGCAGGGGGAGATGTCTCAGTTCCCCCATTCCTGACGACCGAGGTGGGTTTTAAGGCGTTTACGAAAGGCGAGGAGGGTGGGGGCAGTTCTAATCTCTGGGGGGAGCTGATTCCAGAGGGTCGGAGCCGCCACAGAGAAGGCTCTTCCCCTGGGTCCCGCCAGACGACATTGTTTAGTCGACAGGACCTGGAGAAGACCAACTCTGTGGGACCTAACCGGTCGCTGGGATTCATGTGGCAGAAGGCAGTCTCGCAGGTATCCTGGTCCAGTGCCATGAAGGGCTTTATAGGTAATGACCAATACTTTGAATTGTGACCAGAAACTGATTGGCCACCAATTCAGACTGCGGAGTGTTGGTGTGACATGGGCATATTTAGGGAAGCCCATGATTGCTCTCGCAGCTGCATTCTGCATGATCTGAAGTTTCTGAACACTCTTCAAAGGTAGCCCCATGTATAGAGTGTTACAGTAGTCGAGCCTCGAGGTGATGAGGGCATGAGTGACTGTGAGCAGTGACCCCTGGTCCAAATAGGGCCGCAACTGGTGCACCAGGCGAACCTGGGCAAATGCCCCCCTCGCCACAGCTGAAAGATGGTTCTCTAATGTGAGCTGTGGATCGAGGAGGATGCTCAAGTTGCAGACCCTCTGTGAGGGGGTCAATAATTCTCCCCCACAGGGTGATGGACGGACAGATGGGATTGTCCTTGGGAGGCAATGGTTTCTCCGCCTTGGCAGCTTGGAGATGGATGGATTTCAACTCCTAGAATCCCCAACAAGGAGTTGAATACCCTCCACCTTCAGGTTGCCAAGGTCGAGGAACCATGTTCTGGACAACGGGGTGCCATGCAAAAAGACAAATAGGAAGCAGCCAGACCTCCGTGGGAATCCTCCTTATTTATTTATTTATTTTATTTATTTGTTTGGTCAAGTACGTAATGGTGGTATACAAAGATATAATAATATTTATAAACATGATACTAGTAAGAGAGAAACATTAGGACAGGGGACGGAAGACACTCAGGTGCACATGCACGCCCCTTACTGACCCTATTAGGAATCGGGCGAGGTCAACAGCAGAGAGTCTAAGGGCAAGGTTTTGAGGGCTAGGTGAAGGTAAGAGTCGGTAGTGAATTCCATGCATCTACTACTCAGTTACTAAAGTTGTATTTCCTGCAGTCGAGTTTAAGGCAGTTTACTTTAAGTTTGTATCTGTTGTGTGCTCGTGTGTTGTTGCGGTTGAAGCTGAAGTAGTCGTTGACAGGAAGGAGGTTGTAGCAGATGATTTTATGGGTTGTGCTTAGATTGTGTTTAAGGCGACTAATTCTAAGCTTTTTAAACCTAGGATTGTAAGTCTGGTTGCGTTCGGTTGCGAGTGGAGGAGTGGAGGGCTCTTCTAGTAAAGTATCTCTGGACATTTTCTAGGGTGTTTATGTCCGAAATGCAGTGCGGGTTCCAGACAGATGAGCTGTATTCAAGGATTGGTCTGGCGAAAGTTTTATATGCTCTGGTTAGTAGTGTGAGATTACCGGAACAGAAGCTACGTAGGATGAGGTTAACAACACTTGAAGCCTTTTTCTTTATTTTGGCCATAATTTATTCATTATTTGGAGATTATACATTCCATTAAGATTCTCAGGGCTGAAACCCCCACGGAGAGCTTTCATAACAGGCTAAAAACTAAGAAGTAACCTTCCCCCAGAAGGACTCTCTATAAAGTGGGCAAAACTAGCAGCGCCAGAGCCCCAGACTTTGGGTGGGATGGATGGGTGTCATCTCTAAAGTCTAAAACAAGCACACATTAGCGTGGTTACATGGATGCAAAAAGCAAGCCCCATCGCGGAGTGGTCTGGTTTGCTTTCTGTTTGGGGGGAATTGCCATTCAGCCTTGGAGGAAAAAACCCAACATTTCTCCCTTAGACTCTCCACGATTGACCTCTCCAGGTTCCTTAGAGGCCAGTAAGGGGCGTATATAAGTGTACTAGTGTGCCTTTCATCCCCTGTCCAATTGTCTTTCCTTTATCTCATATACCATATATATTTTCTTCCTTTCATATATCTTCTCTATTTTTACATATTATCTTTATATATATTACTTCATTTATTTATTTATTTATTTATTATTTGGATTTGTATGCCGCCCCTCTCCGAAGACTCGGGGCGGCTCACAACAAGTGAAAACAAATCATAAATAATCCAATTCATTAAAATATTTAAAGATTTAAAAAACCCCATATACTAACAGACATACACACAAGCATACCATGTATAAATTAAACGTGCCCAGGGGGAGATGTTTAATTTCCCCATGCCTGACGGCAAAGGTGGGTTTTGAGGAGTTTACGGAAGGCAGGAAGAGTAGGGGCAGTTCTGATCTCCGGGGGGGAGTTGGTTCCAGAGAGCCGGTGCCGCCACAGAGAAGGCTCTTCCCCTGGGGCCGGCCAACTGACATTGTTGGACAAACAAACAAACAAACAAACAAATAAAATTTGACCAAAAGGAGTGGTTTCAATTAACCTTGGCTGTGCCCCTAACCTCACCTATTCTCTCTAGCTTTATAGGGTGGCTCCAAAACCTTCCCATTTTTAAAAACCTACCTTAAATTCTCCCCACCCCCCTATTTCCACCTTCTAATCTAAGCATTTACTTGTCTTTGGGTCTCTCTGAAGCCTCAGCCCATTAGTAGTGGGAACAAGCTATGCTCATCCATCACCCTAAACTCTAAGCCACGGCTAGCCAACCATGATGAATGCGCTCACACAATAACCTACATGAGAGTTGAATGGGGCATCTGGTTCAGATAAGGCAACCTCAAGTAATACCTTGGCTCCTACTTTGTCACTGTAGTTTGGCTGCATGCAGGTCTTAATGTATACTGCAAGTACCGTTTATTTGCTA
The DNA here is from genome assembly GCF_031021105.1 of Erythrolamprus reginae. Classification (NCBI taxonomy): domain Eukaryota; kingdom Metazoa; phylum Chordata; class Lepidosauria; order Squamata; family Dipsadidae; genus Erythrolamprus; species Erythrolamprus reginae. Next base: position 1,695,518 of record NC_091958.1, read on the forward strand.
AGGATAAAATATGCCCCGTGGGTATTAATGTGCACCTATGTGCAGCAGGCAGAGTTCCTTTAAAAGGTCAGGCTGCCTTTTAGAAATACATTTTATACTTCTCAAGGGCAACCACGAAGAAAAACGGAATTTTACTACAGTAGTTTCCTCAACCGCCTGAAATTGTGTGGACTTCAACTCCCAGAATTCCCCAGGCAGCTTGCTTCTGAATTCTGGGAGTTGAAGCAGTGTTCCCTCTAATTTTATTTGGGGGGGGGGGGTGAAAAAGTATAGTGTCTGAGCGGCAGTCCCTTCGGGACTGGGCGGCACAGAAATAATAAATAAATAAATAAACAAACAAACAAATAAATAAAAAACCCACCCCGTTTTGCCTCAGAGAATTTCAAAATAAAATACTGTACTGTGTGTCTATAACAGTGAGCTCATAATAGGGCAACTCTATCAATATCAAAATGCCACTTAAATAGTTGAGCTAGTTTCAAACTAGATTTTGATTTTCTTTCTCTCTTCCTTACTCCCATTCTTTTTCTTTCTCTTTTCCTTCCTCTCTTTTTTCTATCTGTTTCTCTCTCTTCCTCTCTTCCTCTCTCTCTCCTTCCCTCTCACTCTTTCCCTCTCGGCTTCTGGGCAGGTTTGGAAAACTCTGAGTTGATGATGGTTTTTAAGTGAGCGATTGCTCACTGCTCAGCTTAGAGGGAACTATGAGTTGAAGTCCATGCATCTTTAAATGACTGAGGTTGAGAAAACTGTAACTGTTACTTGTGGGACCATCTTCTGCCCTATGAATCTCAGGGACCGGTGAGGTCCCACAGAGTCGGCCTTCTCCAGGCCCCGTCAGCCAGACAATGTCGCTTGGTGGGGCCCAGGGGAAGAGCCTTCTTTGTGGTGGCCCTGGTCCTCTGGAACCAGCTCCCCCCGGAGATTCGCACTGCCCCCACCCTCCCCGTCTTCTGCAAGAGTCTTAAGACTCACTTATGTCATCAGACTTGGGAGTGATTAGATCTTAGGCTCCCTGGCTGATGAATGCTATGTATGGCTGAGGCCTGAATGTGTCCGATTGAGTTTTTAAAATATTAGGGATTTTAGGGTAGTTATTTAGTTAATTAATTGGATTTGCCATTGTATTTTATTGTTCTTTACCATATGTTGTGAGCCGCCCTGAGTCTTCGGAGTGGGGCTGCATAGAAATCCAATAAATTAAAAAAATGATACAATTGGATAGAGAGAGAAAAAACAGAACTGAAAAAACTAAACAAAATAAAAGAGGACAATGTAGAAAAGGCAATGTAAAAACAACTTTAATTCAAAATGCACAAGTTTCCATAAACTGCTTGTATGAACTGTATGACATGTCTATTTTTTGTATGCGTTTGTTTTTTGTTTCAAAAAATTAAAAAAGAAAACAGAAATCCAATAAAGAGAGAGAGAGAGAGAGAGAGAGAGAGAGAGAGAGATAATAAACAGGGTTAAAATAAAACAGCTCCAGTTTGGCTCCGACAGCACAAGACCTTACTATGTTCCTATGACAATCTGGACCACATCCAGTAGAGATGGGCAGGAGTGAGACTTGGAAGTGGCCGTTGTGAACATGGAATGAGTGTGGAAGCACACCAACAGAGCTAAGCTGCCCTCATTATAATCCAAACTGGGCATATAGCCCAGGCAAACCTTCCCCTATTGTTCAGCTTATTCTCAATCACAAGTGAGATGCCCTTGGAATATAAAATCCCCCGAAACCCGAGCAAGCCTGCCCTTCCAATAATGGCGAAGTAAAAGGATTTATTTTTTAGAGGGAAGAGTCAGAAACATCAATGCAGGCTCTGCTTTTAAGAGACAGTCATTTTTCAAAGCGTATTCCAGTGTATGGCTGGTTTTTTTTAAAAAAATATTTCTTTATTTTAACACAAAACATACAAACACAAACATTTAAAAGCATTGGACAGTGTGTGTGGCATACCTGCTTTATATTTCTTATTGTGCTCAATCCCTATAACGATTGTTACATACTTCTAGAAAAAAATAAAAGGGACCACTCAAAGAACATATCCTAGATCTGACTGAATGAAATAGTCTCATTGAACACTTTGTTCTGTACAAAGTTGAATGTGCACAACGGCAGGTGAAATTGATTATCAACCAGTGCTTCCTAAGGAGACAGTTTCATTTCACAGAAGTTGGATTGACTTGGAGTTATATTGTGTTGTTTAAGTGTTCCCTTTAGTTTTTGAGCAGTGTGCATATTATATACATCAGTGTTTCCCAACTTTGGCAACTTGAAGATATTTGGACTTCAACTCCCAGAATTCCCCAGCCAGGGAATGGTGGGAGTTCAAATCCAGATATCTTCAAGTTGCCAAGGTTGGGAAACACTGATGTCTATATATATATAGGGAACAGCCACTTAGTAGTTTCTAGGATTTCTAGGGTTCCCGAGTTCCGAGTTCCCGCGACTCTCCAAACTTTTAAAAAGTTTGTTTTATTAGTTGATAATATTGCTTGCAAAGAAAGCACACAAGATAAAGCGATTCTCCACCAGCCGGCTGCGTGGGGAGGGGGCTTCCTGCCCACCCCGAAAAGAAGGGCTGGCTAGATTGCGCAAAGGGGCTTCCCGACACCTCCCCGAAAAGCGCCGGGTTGAGCGCTCCGCCCCGGGCAGCCTCCAGCTGGGGCAGGACAACTCAGCTGCGCGGAGGAGGAGCCGGCAGCGCAGGAGGAGGAGGAGGAGGCCTCGGGTGGTCCAAGCAGGCCGGCGGAGCGAGGCGGCGTAGAGCCTCCCGCAACCGGCCGCTCGCCCACCATGGCCCGCTTGGTCCTGCCGCTGCTGCTCCGCCGGGCGCACGCAGCCCTCGGTGCCCGGAGTGGGGCGCGGCGCTGCAGCCTCGGTGCCTGCGCTTCCTATCGGCTCCGGGACGGCGGTGAGTGGCCGGCGGAGGGGGACCCTCTTCCCTTCGCCCTCTTCCTTTCCTTCCTTTCTTTCATCCTCCCTCCCTCCCTCCTTTGGTCTTTGGGCAAAAGACTGCACATTGCGCATAATCTGCAAATCCCAATAGAGCCTGCTCATTCTTCTTCCATGTGTGTGGTTGGTTTGGTGCAAGTTGAGTGTGGGAGTGTAGAGGGTTATGCCCTAAGTTTGTTAGAGGAAATTGTCCAGTTGGAGGGAGGTATTGTTTCAGTTCTGTTGAGTTTTAGTATTGGGGAAAGTCTATTATTCAAACAGGGTTTTTAATATTATTTTTCCCCCTTGGGTCACCTGGTCTTAAGGGTGGGAGGGGGGATGATAGTTTTCAGTTTTTCTTTGGGTTAGAAGATGAGGGTTTCCAAAATTCAAGAGTTTTGTGAGCATCCCTCTTGAGTCTCCACTCGCCCACTTGGTCCCAAGGCAGAAGATTTGGGGAGCTGCAGCTCATTTCATCAGAAAACTTTTTCCCTCCATCAGGCCTTTGGTCCTCCTTCCTTGTCCCTTCCCTTGCGTCCCCCCCCCTGGCTTTTTCCAGATATTTCCCCTTTGCTTCTGCTGAGCAGTCCCTGCGTTTGGAAAAACCAAAGTCCCTTCCTGCCTTTCTCCATCATCTCCTTCTGGGCCTGTGTTTATTCTCCTGCCTTCCCCATAGCCCACATTCAATCTATTTGCACAGACTTGCCTCCCAAAGGAGTAGAGATTGTTGTTCTGGCACTAGGCCATAAGGCAACACCTCAATTCAACCCCGGGAGGCAGGTGAATGGGGAAGGACCGCCTGCTTCACTGGATCTTGGGTTTTCGGTGCCGCCTCCGTTATTTTGTTAAGCAGGGCACTGACTCATTGCAAAACAAGGGAAAGAAACTCATTGGATTAAACTTATCACCCAGAGATAATTGGGATGTCAAGGAAGAGAACTGGCCCATAACAGAATATTATCCTGTGTTGGCAGGCTGAGTCAATCCCCTGCTTAGCAAAATAAAGGAGGCGGCAAGGAAAAAATTGTGTGGGCATCGGTGCAGCTTTTCACTAGGGGTCTCCCTGGGTCTCAAATGCAATACTGCTTGAAAATTTACCGTATTTTTCGGAGTATAAGACGCACTGGAGTATAAGACGCACCTTAGTTTTTGGGGAGGAAAATAGGGAAAAGAATCTGCTTACTAGGTATTCATCTGGCTAGCATTTATTTATTATTTATTTATTAATCAAATTTGTATGCCGCCCCTCTCCATAGACTCAGGGCGGCTAACAACAGTAATAAAACAATATAAACAAATCTAATATTTAAGTTAATTTAAGAAACCAATCATTGATACAGACATACAATGCATAATTTTTTTATAAGCCTAGGGGGAAGGGAAGCATCCTTAGTCTGGCCAGCTTCAGCACGTTATTTTATTCCCTCGCTAGGGCTTTTAAAAAACTTTATTTGGGGAGAGTAACAATGAAAGAGCTAGCAAGCCAGAAATAGCTGGGAACATCATGAGCACCTGGAAAAGAAAAAATCAGAGCAAGTAGAGCAATGGAAAAAACCCTGCAAAGACTTAGGGCTTGGAAAACATTATTTGCAGAGAGTAACAATGAAAGAGCCTGCAAGCTAAGAGCTGGGAAAATCATTAGCAGCTACTGTAGTTAGGGCTACAGTCAGCATATAAGACACGCCTAAATTATCAGCCTCTTTTAGGGAGGAAAAAGATGCATCTTATACCCTGAAAAATACGGTAATTGAAATATCTCCTCAAGTGACAGAGCTGTTATTTCTGGAGAATAAAGAAGGCTTTTGGCTAAAGCAACCTTCCTTCACTTCCTGGCTTCTAAGTCTCTGAATGTTTCTTCAATAATCTCTGCAGCCATGTTTCTCAAACTTGGTAACTTTAAGATGGCTGGACGGCAACTCCCAAAATTCCCCAGTCACCATTCTGGCTAGGGAATTCTGGGAGTCGCAGTCCAGCCATCTTCAAAATTGCCAAGGTTGCTAAACCCTGGTCTACCCCTTCTCCTTCCAGTACACCCTCTGTGGCAGAGCCCAATCACCATCCCGGGAGGCAGCCGCCAATCTCCGATCAATATCCAGTGGCGAGACAGTGTTTACGACCCTCACCTGAAACCCCTGGAAATCCGCTACGACCCGGAGACCTGCCTCCACATGTGGAACAATGGCTACTCCTTCCTGGTTGAGTTTGAGGACACCATGGATAAATCAAGTAAGAGCAACTGAACTCAAGGGGTGCGTTGAGTTTTCAGAGGCTGAATGTAGAAGCAGTGACTTGAAAAGGAGTTCAGGCTGGTTAACAGAAAGATTTCAAAATCTGTATAACTCTGAAAAGCGTAGTAGATACGGTCGAGCTTAGGGGTGTATACTTTGCACCAAGAATTGTCCTAAAATTGTGAGTTCCAGGTACGTTTGTTGTATGCCGCCCCGAGTCTACGGAGAGGGGCGGCATACAAATCCAATAAATTATTATTATTATTATTATTATTATTATTATTATTATTATTATTATTATTATGTTTATAAATATGACGCAGGCAACTATGTCTTCAATGGGGATTTTAATAATCTGACAAAGTTAGTAGAGGACTAACAAAAGCTAAATAATTATAGTAGTTTTAATACATTTTAAATATTCCAGAGATCGCGATGGCTGTTGCCTCTTTATTTATACTTTGCACCATCATATATTTTAGGGTTGAGTTGCTTGCACCCCAAGTAGCAAGGGGGTGTCTAATAATAGCAGCCGGGTCTTTGTACAAATCCCCAGGTTAGTTCTGCCTGTTAAAATTTACTTCCAAATGCAAGCTAGCTAACATTTTGAAAATTAATGATCATGGGGCACTCTTCTAAAACCTCCGCAACCCTTTGTTCAGCTTTTGCCTCGCCTTTTGCGTCCATAAATACAAGATGCCGTCTGCTTGGTTTTATAACGCTTCTTGTCTGATGAAAGGTCTTTGGCAATCTATTACCGAAATGTAAACACCGATTATCACCTTGACTCAGCTGAGAGATAAGCTTTCTGAATAAGGCACCTGAAAGGATCCGAAAAAGAAAGGACCTCACTTTTGAGCAATACCTGTTCTGCTCTTGTGGTCTTGGGAAATATTTTATCCTGTGCCTGGCCAAGCTTTGCACGGACCTTATTTCTCTCTCTCTCTCTCCCTCCCTCTCTCTCTCCTTTTAAGAAAGAAAAACAAGGGTCAACTTTATTAGCTGACTTAAACTCTGCCTTCTGTGCTTCTACAGCTATGCTATTTCCATCAAACAGGAACAGGATTGCCTGGGGCAGAAATGAAAGGAACCCCTTAAGGCAGAGGTCTTTAAACTTGGCAACTTTAAGACTTGTGGACTTCAACTCCCAGAATTCTCCAGCCAGGATAACTGATTGGAGTATTCTGGGAGTTGAAGTCCACAGGTCTTTAAAGTTGCAAAGTTTGGGATCCCTGCCTTAATGGCTTTGCACAATTCTGCTTTGAGAAGGAGCGTAAAAATGTTGTAAGTGTTGGGTAACACTTTGGGTTTTAAGGCAAACAGAACATTGGTGTGCAAATCCTTGCAGAAGCCTCAGGTGTGATATTTGTTGCCACAGCTTTGTGGTCCAGATACTGTAGTTTGATTGTTTTGCCTTAGAATCCAATGTGTGGCATGTTAGCACTCCACACTGGGCTTATAACCAATGTTAGAATCCTCAACATATAAACAGAGTCTGTGTGGCAGTGGTGGCTGTTCAGCCAATAACACAGAGTAATCAGTAAGAGTATAAATATTATTTACAATGGATACAATGGATTAATCAGTAAACATTCAGCTACATACATATCCAAGTCAAGCAATCATATACAGGTCTATGCAGCTAACCATTAATATTTCACAGTTCTACATAATACCACAATACATAGACCAATATTTAGCACAACAATAATTTAGCACATAGCAACATATAGCACACAGCAACATATAGCACACAGCAATAATTTAGCACATAGCAATATATAGCACACAGCACACAGCAATAACAAGCATTAGCTAGACCAGTATTTCTCAACCTTTGTCGCTTTAAGACAAGTGGACTTCAACTACCAGAATTCCCCAGCCAGCATAGGAGATAGACATTCACTCAAGCTGGCTGGGGCACTCTGGGATTTAAAGTCCGTGTGTCTTCAAGTTTCCAAGGTTGAGAATCACTGAGCTAGACAAATTGCAATAGCCAGCAACAACAGAGCAACACATCTGACTCCCTTTTATGGCTAATCGCAGCCCTAGCCCTTAAAGTAACTTTATACTAATTCCTCCAAGCAGGGGGAGAGGGGCGGCATACAAATCTAAGTAATAAATAAATAAATAATACATGGCTGGCTAGTTCATATATTGACAAACCCAACCGGTGAAGTACGTAGTACTGACAAGGCACATCCCATAATTTTAGGGCCTAATAATGTTGCTGAACACAAGTCCCAGCATCCCTCATGCTGGCTGGGGCTATTGGGAGTTACACTTCAGCAGCACCTGTTTCCAACTCCTTGAATCAAGCTCCACCTGAGGGGCTAGTCCACCTGGTTTTTGGAGTAACACAGCAGTGCAGGGGTCTCTAAACTTGACAACTTTCAGATTTGTGGACTTCAGCTCCCAGAATTCTCTAGCCAGCATGTGGGTTTCAACTCTCAGAATCGGTTGGCTGGCTGGGGAATTCTGGGAGTTGAAGTCCACACATTTTAAAGTTTGAGAAACGCTGCTTTAACCCACCCCTTTTTTCCCTTTGTGTTTTTCGTTGCTTTTCAGAAACATAAATGCTTATATTCACTCTTCTTTCTCCTTTACTTTTAGTGCTGTCTCCTCCTTTTACTTCTTGGGGTCTCTTTCCCTTCCTTTCTTTCTCCTTGCTTCCGCCCTTCAAGGGAAGTAAAATTAGAGAAGAAGAAAAGTGGATTAAAGCTAAAGTTGAGAAGGAAAGACAGTGCAGGAAGGTAAGTCAATGGGCATAGGAACAGGATACTGGGCAAAATGCTTTCAGATTTGTAGCCAATGGGCAGTGGGCACGGGATGGCAGCAAATATCCAAATATGTAATAATGTGTCTTGCTGGCGTTCTTGCCATCTGGTGAAAGTGGTAGAAAGTGGAGAGAATAGAAAGACATTGTGGCTCGTGGGCAGAAGGGTTCCCAAAATGCTAACACGAAGTTTCGTCCCCAAACGCTAGATATCTTGCAGATTGCCAAGGGTTTAAGCAAGCACAAAAACCCCACACCCCGACTTCTCTGCACCTTAATTACACGCTTGGAATCTACTTCTGGTATTTAACCTCTCAGGAATGTGGCTTGAGGGCTGCTTTTCAAGTTTTTTCCTGGTTCTGGGTCACATCTGAAGGTAAACAGCAGCATTTGGCTTCTGAATTCGGTGCAACCTTTAATGCCCACTAGAGGGCGGACTTGCTCAGCCTTTTCTCAAAAATCTCAAAATGGGGAAAGAAAACAGGAAACGGAGTCGAGAAATTGTCTTTGACTTTCTAGGACTCAGGAGAATATTCTCTTCTATTCCCTGAGACATACAGTTCTGGGCGGCTTACAACATATGAAAAACAGCAAGTTGCAATAAACGTCAATCCAATTAAATTAAAAATTACATAACTATTTAAAAATTGCTAGCTATATTAAATTAAATCCACCCATTCGTACAACAACCATGCGATCATTGATTGGCTAGGGGTCAAGATCTAATTGGCCCAAACTTGGCGACATAAATGAGTCTTAAGACTCTTGCGGAAGGCAAGGAGGATGGGGGCAGTGCAAATCTCTGGGGGGAGCTGATTCCAGAGGGCTGGGCCACCACAGAGAAGGCTCTTCCCTAAGTCCCACCAAATGACATTGTCTGGTTAGTGGAACCTGGAGAAGGCCGACTCTGTGAGACCTGACCAGTCGCTGGGATTCATGCGGCAGAAGTCGGTCCCGTAGGTATTCTGGCCTGATGCCATGTAGGGCTTTATTGGTCATAACCAACACTTTGAATTGCATCCGGAAACCAATTGGCAGCCAATGCAGACCGTGGAGCGTTGGAGAGACACGGGCATGTCTAGGGAGGCCCTTGACCGCTCGCGCGGCTGCATTCTGCACAATTTGCAGTTTCCGAACACTCTTCAAAGGTAGCCCCATGTAGAGAGCATTGCAGTGGTCGAATCTCGAGGTGATGAGGGCATAGGACAGAGGTCGTGGCTGCCAAGTCAGAGTCAGTGGGAACTACTGCGACCCCATTCACAAGGGGTCCAGAATCCAGCTCCCCTTGTGAATGATGCAGACCCCTCCCCTGTACCCCCACTCCCCTGAAGGTATGCCTTTTCTCCACCACAGTCATAACCGGAGGTCCCCTGGAGAACAACTACCGGCTGAAGCAGTTCCATTTCCACTGGGGAGCCGTCAACGAATGGGGCTCCGAGCACACCGTGGACTGCAAGGTGTTTCCAGCTGAGGTGAGAGGGAGACCAGGTGAAGATCAGTCTGGATGCTTGCAAGGCGAACGAGATGGTGATGGGCTCTTTCCCCAAGGGGGGGGGGGGGGTCCGGAGAGATGTTTTAATTTCTGGGGAATTTCTGAATCTCATTCTGCGCCTTGTCTTACCACTCCCAACAGCTCCATGGCTTGCAACTGTTCTTAGCCGTGGGTGTTGTGGTTCTCTGGAGTTACCTGTGGGCAGCTGTCCAGGCAGAACACGATCTTCCAAGATGCCCCTTCTTTGAAAATAGCAATAGCAATTTTTAGTATATTAATTGGATTTTTAGATATGTATATGGTATATTGTTTTTGACATGTTGTTGTGAGCTGCCCTGAGTCCTCGGAGAGGGATGGCATACAAATCCAATTAATATTAATTAATAATAGTTATAGCATTTACAAACTTAAAGTAAACCTCTCTAAACTCAACTGAGTAACCGAATGGTTGATGCCTGGAACTCACTACCAGACTCTGTAGTTTCATCACCTAACCCCCAAAACTTTACCTTTAGACTGACCACTGTTGACCTCTCCCGATTCCTAAGAGGTCAGTAAGGGGCGTGCATAAGTGCACCAGTGTGCCTTCCATCCCCTGTCCTAATGCTTCTCTCTTATTAGTATAATGTATATGAATATTATTATATTTCTGTCTACCACCAATACGTACTCGACAAAACCAATAAATAAAAATAAAAATAAATAAATTTAGACTTATATATCGCTTTCCAGCCCTCTCTAAGTGGTTTACAGAGAGTCATCCTCTTTCCCACAACAATCTGGGTCCTCATTTGACCCACCTGGGAAGGACGGAAGGCTGAGTCAATCTTGAATCTGGTGAGAATCGAACTGCCCAACTGCTGGCAGCCGGTGATCAGCAGAAATAGCCTGCAGTACTGCACTCTAACCACTGCGCCACCGTGGCTCAAAGACTTATGGTTTCCCTTGTTCCTTCCAGCTGCATTTAGTTCACTGGAATTGCTGCAAATTTGGAAGTTTCGAAGAAGCTCTAATGGACGAAAACGGGTTGGCTGTCATCGGGGTATTTTTGAAGGTACGACGGATGGTAGAAAAATTGCAATTTTCCTGTGAATTGTTTTTCTCGCACAAAAAGCATCGTTTCAGTAACTTGTTTGTTTTGATTTCTTTGTGGATTTGCATGGATGTGTGTGTGTGTTTATGCTGCAATAACAGCATCGGAATATAATTGGGGGGGAACCTGGCCAATTTTATACACAGGGTGGGGACACAGGAAGGAAGGTGTAAATAGGGACAAAAACAGGCCTGTAGGAAGGAAGGGGGAGGAGAAGACCCCCCTTCGTGAGAAGGATAAAGAAAGTTCTCTGCAGAGGGCCAGTGACTTTGTTTACTTTGGATCCCCCCCCTTCGGTGGTCCTTCAGAGAAGCCATTAGTGGGGAAATGGGTGGGGTTGGGAGATCAGACCCCCCGCTGCCCTGAAGTTTATCAAGGAGTAAAGATGTTATTGGTACAAAAAGCTTTAGATCTGAATCCAAAACTTATCTTTGCTTTGATAGCTTGGAGCCAATCACAATGGCCTACAGAAATTAGTAGATGCCTTGCCGTCCATTAAGTACAAGGTAAGATGAACGGTGACTTCTTTCCTACTTGCCTGCAATGTCCTGTTTGTTTATTTGTAGTTTGTGCTGGAAGGGACCCTGTGGGTCATCTAGTCCAACCTCCTGCTAGTGCAGGAGATCCTATACCGTCCCAGACCGATGGCAGTCCAGTCTCCTCTTGAAGGTCTCCAATGTTGGGGTGTTCACAACCTCCGCAGGCAGGCTGTTCCACCGGTTGATCGCTCTCACCGTCAGAAGGTTCTTCCTTATTTCGAGGTTGAATCTCTCCCTGGTCAGCTTCCATCCGTTGCTCCTTGTCTGGCTCTGTGGTGCTTTGGAAAACAATGTGACCCCTCTCCTCATTGTGGCAGCCCCTCAAGTATTTGAAGACTGCTATAGAATAGAATAGAATAGAATAGAATAGAATTTTATTGGCCAAGTGTGATTGGACACACAAGGGATTTGTCTTGGTGCAGATGCTCTCAGTGTCCATAAAAGAAAAAGAGACATTTGTCAAGAATCATGGGGTACAACACTTCATGATTGTCATAGAGTCAACTAAGCAATGAAGAAACAATCAATATTAATAAAAATCTTAGGATACAAGCAACAAGTTACAGTCATACAGTCCTAAGTGGGAGGAAAAGGATAGAATAGAATAGAATAGAATTTTTATTGGCCAAGTGTGATTGGACACACAAGGAATTTGTCTTGGTGCAGATGCTCTCAGCGTACATAAAATAAAATATACATTTGTCAAGAATCATGTGGTACGACACTTAATGATTGTCATAGGGTCAAATAAGCAATGAAGAAGGATGATAGGAATGATGAGAAAAACTAGTAGAAATAGAAGTGCGGATTTAGTAAAAAATCTGACAGTGTTGAGGGAATTATTTGTTTAGCAGAGTGATAGTGTTTGGGGAAAAACTGTCCTTGTGTCTAGTTGTCGTGGTGTGCAGGGCTCTGTAGCGACGTTTTGAGGGTAGGAGTTGAAACAGTTTGTGTCCAGGATGTGAGGGGTCAGTCAATATTTTCCCCTCCCTCTTTTTGACTCGTGCAGTCTACAGGTCCTCAATAGAAGGAAGATTGGCAGCCATTGTTTCTTCTGCAGTTCTGATTCTCCTCTGAAGTCTGTGTCGGTCCTGTTGGGTTGCAGAACCGAACCAGACAGTTATAGAGGTGCAGATGACAATCCTGTCTCCCCTGGGCCTCCTCTTCACCAGACTATCCATGCCCAGTTCCTGCAACCTTTTTCTCGCATGTTTTGGTTTCTAGTCCCTTTATTATTCTGGTTGCTCTCTTCTGCACTCTTTCCATAGTTTTAACGTCCCTTTTGTAGTGTGGAGCCTGTACTGTTTACTCAGAGGAAGCAGAGGTTTGCCTTTCCATTCTTGCTTCCTAAAAGTGGGAGAAGCAGGACTTGGGCATGAAGATGGGAAGGCACACAAGGAGATTTTTATTACCTGTGTGTCAACTCTGAAGCTGGCCTGAGCTGAGACCATTTGAAAGGCTTCATTGATGCCAAAATGGGGCTGAGGGCTAGGGAGGGGGGATAGAGATAGCTGGGGTTTTGTAGCCAAAAAAAATAATTTCCACTGAGAACCAAGAACATTCCCACCAGGTAGATGAAAAGAAAAACTTTTAATTAGATGAAAATTGCAGGAACCTTTAGAGTCGGTTTTCACCACTTTGTGACAATATAATATATCCAATAAACTTGTTGTTTGAGAAATCTGCTTGCCTTAGAATTCTGTGACTGTATTACTTGGAACCTTGACATCATATTTCAAAAACCCAGGAAGGTATCTGCAAACAGGGAACACCTTACAAGTGTCCCACACTAACTGTGTTGCTGTTCATGGAATTTCTTAGGATTCTCTGGTTGAACTGGAAGAGTTTGATCCTTCCTCCTTATTGCCTTCGTGCCCAGATTATTGGACTTACTCGGGATCTCTGACCACCCCTCCACTTTCAGAGTCGGTCACCTGGATCATCAAGAAGCAAGCCATTGAAGTGGACGAAGACCAGGTATGTCCAAGGGGAACCAGATTTGAGAAGAGGGAAGGAACCTTGCAATCCGAAATCATGCTTAGCTGTGGTTGGTTTCAACCATAATTTATGGAGCAGACACTAGCAGTTTGATCTGGGGATATGGGCAAATCATTAACAATGGTTTGTTTTGTACATCTGGGCCAAGCCATAGCTAAACAACTGACATTGGGGCTTCATGTAGGATTCTCTTGTGAAAGAAATGCAAAACAGCAAGGTTGAAATATGAGGGTCACACAGAAAGTAACGCACCACATTTATTTTCTTCAACAATTGAACACCATGAAACTTACACACAAGAAAGAATGATGTTTCTTCTACACTCTCTATTTTTCCACGTAATCTCCGTCTTGTTCTGTGGTCTTCCTCCAGTGAGACACAAGGGCATGTAGGCCCTGTTGGTACCACTCCTTGTTCTGGTCACGAAGCCATTTCTGTACTGTGATGGCCTCACCCTCCGTGCCCAGCGACTAACCGTACTTCTGTCGACTGCAGATTCTCCATCAACTCTACACAAACGTTGGTGAATGTTCCCAACAGTTTCTTTCTCCGCAGTGAGAAATTCAATGACGACACGCTGCCTGTAACGTCCATCAGACGCCATTTCGAAACACTGCGGCAGCTACGCTGTGTGTCTGAAGAGACACAAAATTTACACACGCATTCCTGACAATTCAAATAATGTACATCTAAAATTTCGCATTCGTACCATTACTGTAGGCTGAGAAAAAAAAAAGTGGTGCATTACTTTCTGGGCGACCCTTGTAAAAAAATGAGCTGCAAGTTGACCCATAGGTGTGGCAGAACAAGTTCCTGCCCAGTCTGTTTGCCCACTTTAACCACTGTCCTTATTGCAACACACATAAAGTCCTTCTGTATGGATAAACGGTGAGTAGAGGATTTAGCTGACTTAAGGTCAGCAGGACAGAGAGAAAAAATGTTGGATGTCCACCAGCCACCACCAGTGGCTGGTGGTGACAAGCATATCTAGATTATTGTCTGATAGCTTAAATATTGACCTGGATATGGAGTTGGGAGTAGTTGAATCCAGAATAGAATTCAGGGCCAGGGTAATAATGCAAAAAATAAAATAAATACTTGTGTTTTCCTGGACTTCTCACCTCTGCTGAAAATGCTTTTGTTGACTCTGAAGGCCCCTGTTGGCCAACCTTGGCTGAGCAGGAGTCCTTTCCAGGAGATCTTCCGAGGACCCACAAGAGTCCCATCTCTTTGCTCTCCCTTCCCCTGACTGCTGTTTCTCCTCCCCAGCTCGAGGTCTTTCGGATGCTGCTCTTTAGCCAGGCTGGAGAAGACGAGAAGAGGATGGTGGACAACTTCCGTCCACTTCAGCCTATCCTGGATCGCACCGTCCGCTCCTCCTTTCCAAAGCGCTTCTGGCAGGACATGGAGAAGCCGTTCGAGGACCAGATGTTCCACACCCACGAGCAAAAGCCCCTTCAAGACACTCTGCACTTTTAAGAGGCTAAATGTCTTATTATCTGCGCCTGAAAAAAGTAGTTTAGCATAAAGGCTGAGGACAAGAGCCAAGGCTTCGAACGGGGCAGAGAGATTCCTGGTCCTCCCCTCTTCCAAGAGACTCTGCTTGTAGGGTGAGAACCGCTTGGACTCTTCTCCCAAAAACAGATCAAAGCACCTGTTAGAACCTCAAGGCTCACCTCTGCTGTCCATCAGCAGATGCTACATTGCAGGAACTCCACAGTTCAATGGGGGCCTCTCCGGTCACCTCTTAAGGATCCAGGACTGCTCACCAAGAGAGAAGATTTACAGCATTTGACAAGAGCAGGAATTTGTTTTGGGGGTTCAAGCTACTTTGACCCAGATGCCAGGATTATAACCACCTGAATTGCAGATTGTTCTGGGAATTATAGTATTATAACGCACCAGAGGGACATTCTGTGGCAGAAACCTTGGCCAGATAGCCTAAGCCTCAACTACCTCTAACAGGTGGTCCAACTTTATAGCAGTTCGTCTCCTCCCCCAACAATTTTTTTGGTCTCTGTACGTATATACAAGAGGCTGGGAGTTATTTGGGTTTGAGCAAACAAAGAGGAAAAGCTTTTCTGTACAAATCAGCAGATTGGAATGGATTTCGGGCTGTGACGTAACCAGGCGGACTTAGAAGGAAATACCCAACATAGGCACGATGTACGTTAGAAGGAAACATGATAGGAACAGTTTCCGATTCTAAATAGGTGTACTAGCTGATGCACAAAACCTGCCAGATTGTAAATATGCATATTTTTTTCATTCTGTAGCACTTTGATCGCTTTTAAAAAACAAACCCTAGATTGCTTGTGAAAGACAATCAATTCCTTGTAGCTAAAGCTTCATTTGAGGTTAGTGAGTACACAATTGGTGCCATAACTGATCGGAGGCATTAAAGCCTTGAGGTCTTGGTCAGCCACTTAGGAAAACCTGTGTGTTTAACGACCTTAACTTCTGTGTAATTGCAGCAGAAACAAATCAACATTAAAGCCTTGCAACATTGCTTCTCAATCTTTGACGATTTTAAGACGTGACTTTCTTGGCCTTTCTGCTTTTCATATCAGAGGTTTTTGCATCTCCTAAGTTCTTTTTCCTGTACATGTAAAAGAATCAGAATAGGTGACTCTTTTACACCTAGAGTAAAAAGAACTTAGGAAGAGGTGGCCTGAGAGATTGATAAAAACGCCACGTTTATAAAAACGGTGCAGAAAGGAAGCTTACACTGTTACGCATCTTTATAATAAATATGAAGTTTTCTCTCTCCGTTGTCCAGAAGTTATTTCAGCCGTATTTGCCTTGGGAAAGAAGAAGGAGGGGAAATGAATTGTTTCATTGTTTGGGAAGTGACAATAACTAGATAAAAATGCTTGCTCCTAAAATGCATTGAGATGGGAAGACAATGGCCTTCTCTTTTGACGGCAACACTCGTTAAGGAATAATGTGACGGTTCATTGTGGTCTCGAAGCACAGGAAATGTGTCCTCTCAACACACGCGTGCTTGTGTTTTGGATGCTATTGGCTTTGCCTGAGAGCTATGAAGACAGCCCAACAAACCCGTCTGCAGAACAACTACCGGTAAAATTCTGCAAGTTAATAATAATAATAATAATAATAATAATAATAATAATAATAATAATTTATTAGATTTGTATGCCACCCCTCTCCGTGGACTCAGAGCAGCTCACAACAAACAATACAATATAACAAATCTAATATTAAAAACATCTAAAACCCCACATTAAAACCATACAACACAATCATCCCATGCATTAACTATATATACCTGGGGGTATCTTAGTTCCCCCATGCCTGGCGACATAGCTGGGTCTTTAGCAACTTACGAAAGGCAAGGAGGGTGGGGGTGGTTCTAATCTCTGGGGGGAGTTGATTCAGCATGTGAAATTGACTGTCAATCAGTGTCGCTTCCTAAGTGGACAGTTTGATTTCACAGAAGTTTGATTTATATTGTTATATTGTCTTTTTTTAAAGTATTCCCTTTATTTTTTTGAGCAGTGTATATAACCGGGTTTTCTTAACTGTTCTGCTGGCGTGTTTCAACCGCCCGTAATTACAGGGTAATTAGTCCAGGAAGACACACACCACACGATAAAAGGAAAACCCAAATGTTTTTATAAACAGAAAAACAGAAACAGAAACAGGTTCCTTGCTGGGTGCAACCGCCACTTCCCAGGAGATGGGATGAGGACTGAAAAGAGGGTTAAACTACAGTAGGCCCATCCAGATGCTGTGGGGTTAACAGCTAGCTTGCTTTTGAAAGAAGCGTGTTGTTTTCTGGAGATTATGTGAGAAGTCACTTCTGCCTTATCTCTCGACCTTGGCTAAATCCCTTTGATGTGACAATCCTGCCCTGGTCTGGGCTCTAGCAAGGGAGCCAGTCTTCATAATCAAATCCCCTTAAAAGGTTTTGCGGCTGAAAGCAAGAGTAATAATGGGGAAAGGCCTCGGAACAGCTTTTTTACACAGTTTTTACAAGACCGGGACTTGAAGGATCCTGGTTTCAGGCCGGTGCAGAAGCTGGTCACAAATCAATGGATGGCCACACTCTCTGTAAAAGGCCTGACGTTGAAGGGAACTTGAGAGAGGTGGTTTTCATGAAGTAGCAGATGCAGTCACAAAGCATCCTTTTGAGAGGTTCAAGGCTATCCTATGTCCACCACCTGGGTGGAAGCGGAAGGAGGACTTGCCACACTGGTACAATCTGAGTGGGCAACGAGAAATTGTGGATGGGGGACATGGGATGTGAACTTTCTTTTTTCTCCTTCCTTCCTTTCCCCATTCCCTTCCTTCCTCTCCCTCCCTCCTCCCATTCACCTTCTTCCCTTCTTCCTTCTTTTTTTTAATTTTACTTTTAAATTTTTACATACATACACAACCATAACAATGACAAACAAAACAAAAAACCCATAAAAAATAAATTTGGTAAATTTACATTCCCTGCTCATTCAGAATTTCAATCGGAGAGTTATCCATTTTTAACCTTATTTTTTCTTAACATAATGCTTTGCATTTTTACATATTTGCAAATACAACCACAAAGCATTCTTTCAAGTGGTTCAAGGCCATCCTATGTCCACCATCTGGGCGGAAGCGGAAGGAGTTGCCACGCTGGCACAATCTGAGTGGGCAACGTGACAAGTTTGTGGGTAGTGGGGACAAGGCATGTGAACTTTCAACCGGGTGGGAAGCTCAGATTCGGATTCCCCAGGTGCCAGGATCGCTCCGGAAATAAATTGGGACTTTGACTAGGACTCTCGATTTAAATTTGGATGTTACCTGGAACCTTGACACCAGGTGGGAAGCAGGAAGAGAAAGATGGCTTGGCTACCAGCATCTACCACGAAAAGCCTTGGGAAGCTGGTATGACGTTCCAGTAGAAGACAACGATCGAGGGATCCAACAATTGAGCAGGAAAAATTCCTAACTGAGGAGCTGCCAATCACAAAAGCACAACCTGCACGAATCCCAGCGACCAGTTAGGTCCCACAGAGTGGGTCTTCTCCGGGTCCCATCAACTAAACAATGTCGCTTGGCGGGACCCAGGAGAAGAGCCTTCTCTGTGGCGGCCCCGGCCCTCTGGAACCAACTCCCCCCAGCGATTAGAATTGCCCCCACCCCCCTTGCCTTTCGTAAGCTACTTAAAACCCACCTCTGCTGCCAGGCATGGGGGAACTGAGATACTCCTTCCCCCTAGGCCGTCACAATTTTATGCATGGTATGTCTGTATGTATGTTTGCTTTTATAATAATGGGTTTTTAACTGTTTTAATATTGGATTGTTATATGCTGTTTTTATTACTGTTGTTAGCTGCCCCGAGTCTACGGAGAGGGGTGGCATACAAATCCAATCAATCAATCAATCAATCAATAAACCTACCAAGACGGGCTGGGCAAGCCACCATATATCAACAGGGAGTAACACTAATTTCCATTTCTGGCATTAATGTTGCTAGAGATGTGGGGCAAAGTTTTGTGTGATGTGCGCAGAGCATCCTGAACACGAGCTCTGTTGTCGAAGAGCATGTTTTGTCTTACGGCAGTTTTGTAAACATGGGAATTTGGGGCAAGGGCCGCAAGGGGGCAGAATCCGACAAGGAGAAAAATATAAAAACCGCCAGCAACCCCAAAGTTTATTCCAGGCAACTAACATCTCCTTTTTATTCGCAGGTTATGTGATATCCGCCTGCTAGGTTTGTTTTTCTCCCACCTGCCCCCATCAAGGCCAGTTGGGGCCGTGTCAGCTCCACCGAGTTAAAATTATATACTTGCATGTTTGTTTACTTTATGAGATGGACAAGTCTGCGTTGGTTTAAAAAATAAAATAAAAAATACAGATATGTGATTTATTTTTCTTTCTTTGTTATGAACCAATGCAGAATTACTAAAAGCATAATTATGTCATTGATTTTAAATAAAATGTTTTTTAAAACCAATTAAAAATACAAAATTTTTAAAGGGGTCAGGTACAGATTAACAGGTACCATTTTTTCCAGCTAAGCTAATTTTATTTAAAAGGCAGCAGCTTTGGGCAGCTCCTTTCATCAAAAGGATGGATGGATTGCTGTATGATCTAAGAGTCCCCTGACAGTCAGAAGGGAGGCTTATAAATTTAATAAATAAATTAGGATGAGCCAGATTGGTTGATAATGCAGATGCCTTACCGATTACATGGAAAAATTATCAGTTTCGTCAGCAGGATATTAAAGGCCCCTTTTAATTTGTGAAGACCTTTTAATATTTTAATTTGCATGAAAGCCTTTAGCCAGTAAATGCGAGATCTGTAGATCTGCTCCTAGGCTAATAACATCTGGTAATTCAAGCAAATATATATCTTTTCTCTGTACCTGAGTGATCAGCCAACTCTGGGAACAAGCAGTGATGGAACAGTGAAAACCAAACAGTCATTAAGATATTAATCACTTTTGCTAATTGAGGGAGGAAAAAGCACTGATAGCCGACAGTTCTATTTGCAGCCCACTGAGAAGGAAATATTTATTACAGACTGGATGACGGAAATGTTACCATGGGCCCCAATTTCAATACAAGGCAATCCAATCCAAAGAACTGCAGTTCTCTGGGTTTATTTTTTTTTTTCAAAAGACAACTTTTCCCCTTTATTTCCTATATATTTTATAACAATGATGCTGATCCGTGGAAACCATACCGGTTACAGAAAAACTATATACATCTTTGAAATCAGAACGAAAAGATGATTCAGAAAAGTATAAGGTCAACTGCGATGATTACAAAAAATATCTTTTTGTAGACCTGTGTTATGTTTCCATTTCCAGTTCAACATTTCTGGGTTTGGGCCGAGAGAAGGCTCTCTTGCCCAGTTTTAGAAATAAAACTACCTATTCTCCAAAGCACCTGAGGATAGAACAAGAAGCGATGGGTGGAAACTAAACAAGGAGAGAAGCAACTTAGAACTAAGGAGAAATTCCTTGACAGTCAGAACTATTAATCAATGGAACAACCTGCTTCCAGAAGTTGTGAATGCCCCAACACTGGAAGTTTTAAGTAGAGATTGAATAACCATTTGTCTGAAATTATATGTTTCCTGCCTAAGCAGGGGGTTGGACTAGAAGACCTCCAAGGTCCCTTCCCACTCTGTTGTTGTTATTATTATTAAGCTATTCTCCAAAGCACCTGAAGACATAACAAGAAGCAATGGGTGGAAACTAGTCAAGGAGAGAAGCAACTTAGAACTCAGGAGAAATTTCCTGACAGTCAGAACAATTTATCAGTGGAACAGCTTGCCTCCAGAAGTTGTGAATGCCCCAACACTGGAAGTTTTAAAGAAGATGTTGGATAAACATATAAACATAATAATGTCTGAAGTAGTGTAGGGTTTCCTGACTAAGCAGGGGGTTGGACTAGAAGACCTCCAAGGTCCTTTCCAACTCTATCCTCCTATTATTGTTATTGTTGTTGTTGTTGCTGTTGTTGCTGTTATTATTATTATTATTATTATTATTATTATTATTATTATTATTATTATTATTATTATTATTATTATTATTATTATGTGGCGACTTAACTGCCTTACTAGATGAGTTCCCCGGTCGGAGGTTTCAAATGCGACGGGCGGGCAAGTGGAGGGTTCTTTGTCTGCTGCTTATGGCCAGGAATTACTCCGACCGCACCGATCACGAGGACGACCCCCTCCCTTAATTTGGCCAGGCAGTTCCGGGGCGTTGGAGAGCCCCAAGGCGAGGGAGCGCAAAGCGAGCGCGCCCAGAAGGTGCCCAAAGCTGGTGCGTAAAAGCTGAGCGCGCTCTCGCCTCCTTCCTCCTCCTCCTCCTCCTGCTGGTGCCGGCCAGCCGGGGCGCGCTGCAGCGGCGGCCGGGCGAGGAGGCGGGCGGGGCTTTCCCACGTGCCGGGGCGGGTCCCGTCCACCGGCTCGGGCGCATAAAAGGCGCGGAGGGCGCGCGGGGCCGAGGCGAGCGCGTGGCGCGTCCTCCGGCGGGACCATGTCTGGCGGCTCGGCGGCCAAGAAGCGCGGCTCGGCGGCGTCGGCGGAGCCGGAGGAGGCGCGAGGGATGCTGGCGGGCCCGCGGGGCAACGG
The DNA here is from genome assembly GCF_031021105.1 of Erythrolamprus reginae. Classification (NCBI taxonomy): domain Eukaryota; kingdom Metazoa; phylum Chordata; class Lepidosauria; order Squamata; family Dipsadidae; genus Erythrolamprus; species Erythrolamprus reginae. Next base: position 1,716,670 of record NC_091958.1, read on the forward strand.
CTGCGCCTCGGCGGCGGAGGGCGAGGGCGAGGCGGGCGAGGCCGGGCAAGGGGTGGCCCTGAAGCGCAACATCACGCTGCTGAACGGCGTGGCCATAATCGTGGGCACCATCATCGGCTCGGGCATCTTCGTGACGCCCACCGGGGTGCTGAAGGAGGCCGGCTCGCCCGGGCTGTCGCTGGTGGTGTGGGCGGTTTGCGGCGCCTTCTCCATCGCCGGCGCCCTCTGCTACGCCGAGCTGGGCACCACCATCTCCAAGTCGGGCGGCGACTACGCGTACATGCTGGAGGTCTACGGCTCGCTGCCCGCCTTCCTCAAGCTCTGGATCGAGCTGCTCATCATCCGGCCCTCCTCGCAGTACATCGTGGCCTTCGTCTTCGCCACCTACCTGCTCAAGCCGCTCTTCCCCAGCTGCCCCGTCCCGCTCGTCGCCACCAAGCTCATCGCCTGCCTCTGCGTGCGTGAGTAGCCCCAAGCATGGGCAGAGGGTGGCGGGAGGGAGGGGGAGGGCCCGCACGGACCCTGGAGGGGTCGGGGTCACCATGCGCGCCTTCCCCGGCCCTGGACGGGCTGCGCAACCGGCTTGAAGCGGCGCTGACATCAGGCGCCCTCCTGGCTTTGTCCGGGAAGGGGAGGCGCCGCGCTCCACCCTCGGCCGAGGCTCGCGGGAGCCCGGAAAAGTTTGTCCTGCCCGGCCTCAGCTCGGGTTCCGGTCCCGGCCAAGTCGGGCTCTGGCGCAAGAGAAGTGGCGCTGAGTCTGCAAACGCCGAATTTCACTCGCCTCGGAGCTGCTTGCGATGCTAACTTGGCTGGGCTCCGGATCCAAGTTGGAGGGCTCTTTGCCCGCATAGCGCAGCCTTGCTTGAAGAAATCCCCCCCCCCATCAATGCCAGTTCGCCTTTCTCTATTCCAACACCCACCTCCCCGCGTAGAGGGTTTCCAAGAATCCATCCCCAAATCTCAGCTATCTGCTTGAAGCTCTCCAAGGCTCCCAAACCTCTTCTGCCTTTCTGGAAGGTGCCCAGTCTTTCCAAACTCATTCCTTGGCTGCCCCTCCACCGGACACCCCACCCCCCGTTTCTCGTTGCACAATGTAGCACTGTGTTTGTGGCCACCATGCGCCCGGGCGGCTTCTGACGCGGTTCTGCATTGCTCTGCGCCGCCTCCGGCAGAAAATCGGGGTCAAGCACGTTGTGCTTCATTGTGGAGGGGGGGGGAAGGTTTTGCCGCTGCCCTTCTCCTCTCTGCCCCCTCTTCCATCCCCCCCATGGGAGAAAGAGACCCCCGAGCCAAAGCGAGCGGATGCTCCCAGTCTGGGTGTTGAATCTGGAGAGGGCGCTGATTTTTTCTCTTCCCAAACTGGAGGGCCATGTTGTCTCGCTGGGGGTGGGGCTTCGGAGTGGGAAGCCCCTCCCTCTTGCAAAGCCCCAGCCCCTGCTTGTCCTTCCTCCCCCTGCCAGGAAGAGCTGGAAGTTTGCTCTGCTTGGAGGAAGCAGCTGACTTATTTCAAACCCTCCTGGCATCGACCCCCTACCCTCTTAGCACTCCTCTGCAACAGAGAGGGAAATTGTGGGCAGGGGGGGGGCTTCCCCGGGGCAGATGCTTAGTGGAAAACCAGAAGCTGTGGGGCAGCTGGTCTCTTTATCTCCAAACTTCTCCAAGGCTTTGCGTTTATTTGAGGAAACAGCAGTTAGCAAGTTCCCAAGTTTGTTTACAAATCCTGACCAGCTCCTTTGTATCCATCTGGGCCTCTGCTGTTTATTTCTGTTTTGATAACAATTTCTCAAGGTCCCAGGCAAAAAAAACCAAGCTGGGAGTGAAGAGGTCGAACCCAGAAGTTGCAAGCAAACTGACTTTTCTGCCTGGGAATTAACGTTTTTCCCCAGGAGATTTCTGCTGCTGCTGCTGCTGTTTTCTCTCCTCCCTCTAAAAGGGATTTCTCTTGGTGCCAAACTGTGGTTTGTTTCAACATAGCTTGCTAAATGAGCCACAATCTTCCGTTGGATGTTGCAAAACTTGATCCTGAGCCGCAGTGGGGGAATCTGCAGGATGTAATTGCAACAGGTGCAAAGAGCTTTATTTCTGCTTTTGGTAAAGAGTTTGATCATTGTAATCTACAGGCGACCATCCATGCGGGCTGAGGATGATGGGATAGCAAGCTAGGAGGCCACTAATGCACTAATGAGAAAAGGGGAGGAATACCCTGAGTTTCAGATTGTCTGTTACACTGATGGCGAACATTTGGTTTGGTTTGGTTTGGGAGTCTTCGGAGAGGGCCGGCATACAAATACAAATACAAAAGGGTACATTTGTGTGCAATAGCGCATGTGTGCCACACTCATAACACTATGCTTCCCCCGCCTGTGCATTCTCACAACCACCTCCCAGCTATGTTTGTGCCCAGGCCTCACTGAAGCCTCCGGACCTTTGGCAGTCTGCTTGGGCTGTTTTTCACTGTCCCCAAGGTTCAGGAGGCTTTCCTGGGAACGGTGAAAAGGGCCGAAAAGAAGGGCAAAAACCAGCTGGCTGGCAGGTGCATAAGCACTGGGGCTGACATAGGGCAATGCTTCATGTGCCCTCGGATATGGCTCTGCATGCCACCTGTGGCACTCATGCCAGGGGTTCGCCACCACTGGTCCATTATGTGGTGGAAGCCCTTTGCTCTCTGTCTCCAGTAAATTGCTCTGGTTTCATAGTTGCTGAATAAAAAGACTGAGCCAACGATCACGATACTTGATTATAAATTATAGATACAAATTTATTTCTCTTTGTTCCTTTTCTCTCTTTCCTTTCTTTGTTGTTTCTTCTTTTCTCTCTCCTCTTTTCTTTCTTTCTTACTTTTTCTTACATAAAATGTGTAACCCGACGTATGACTATATATTCAAAGTTCATTTACATTTGTATTGGTAGCTGTACAGTCCTTTTATTTAGTGTACCCTTTCTCAATCAAGATTATATTTTTATAAATAACAACAACAAAGTGCTCATAGTAAGTGTGTCTTGTTGGGCTGATTGGCAACACGCAGGGCAAACGGAGAAGATGGCAAGCAATCCTTGGAGAAAATGCCTGCAGCAAGCAGATAAGTTCCTCCCCGCCTTCATAGGGTGGCGATGGAAGAGATGAACCCTTAACTCCCATGACAAAAAGCCCTCCTTGATGCCACCAAAGGTTTCTGCACCGTCTCCCCAGGGGGGGCTTCTTGGTGGACTACTCAAGGGGTCCCTTGGCTAAGGAGAGAACCATGAGGGGGGGGGGGGCGAAGAGGAGGCTCCCTTGCTTTTTACGTGCACTCGCTTTCTGCAAAAACAGGCCGGCCTGAGTAACTTTAAAACTCGAATCACACATTTTCTGAACAGTTTTTATCCCAGAGCTATCATTGCACTTAACAATATACTAGGAGGTCACCATGAGTGAACTGCCGGACAATACTTCTTGGTTTGTTGTGTGGGTGTTGAACGGTGAGAAACTGTGGTGGGTTGAGCATGTTCTTTCGGATTGATATGTATGTTGTGATTGGTCTTTGACGCCCTGCGAATTTTGTTGCATGGGTATACTGTGTATAAACACTGCTCAAAAAAAATAAAGGGAATACTTAAACAACACAATAGAACTCCAAGTAAATCAAACGTCTGTGAAATCAAACTTAGGGAGCAACACTGATTGACAATCCATTTCATTTTGTTGTCAGCACATTCAACTTTCTACAGAACAAAGGATTCAATGAGAACATTTCATTCATTCAGATCTAGGATGGGTTATTTGAGTGTCCCCTTTATTTTGAGGGGGGCAGTATACATACAATTACAATGACAATAAAGTATCTATCTATCCATCCATCCATCCATCTACGTATCTCTCTCTCTCTCTCTCTATCTATCTACGTATCTACATATCTATCTCTATCTATCTATCTATCTCTCTATCTATCTATCTATCTATCTATCTACGTATCTACATATCTATCTATCTAATAATAATAATAATAATAATAATAATAATAATAATAATAATAATAATAATAATATTTGTTTGCCGCCCTTCTCAGAAGAAAGACTCGGGGCGGCTCACAGAATTCAAAAAGCAACAGGACAGCAAATCTAATTAATTAAAAATGACTACTAAAATCCCATATATATTACAATCAGTCGGCCAAAAATGGAAGGACGCTGTGTGACCAGAACTGTGCTTAGTCCTGCAATGGCCTCATGTGCCTGCTAAATGCCCACATGCCCTGATTTTATTTCCACAAGCAGCGGCCCCTCCAAAGATGGAAACCACGTGGAAACAATGGGGCCACGTGTAACGCAGTGCACAAAAGGCGGCGATATACACACCACATGGCGTCCGGTCAGTTGCAGCAGCTGCGGCTTCCTCCTCCCGCCGGCCATCGTTTTTTGATTTGAGGTGCCGCGGCTGTTTTCCACCTGGCTGGCTGGGAAGGCAGGCGGACGGAGGGAGGACCACTGCACACGAGATTGGGGAGGGGGCCATCATGTGCCGTTGCTCAGCAACCAAATGGGCTCCCACCTTGCTGCTAGGTTACGACAGAATCCCGTTACAGCCCGTGCTGGCGTTGCCCAGCAACTTCGCATGTGACGTCTGGGGGCTGTTTGCCGTCTTTTTTTTTTGCTGATCAGCTTAGCTGCAGATTTGCAAGGATGGCCGAGGCCCTGGAGGTTATTGGCTGACCTCTGACTGGCCTGGATGGACCGGTTTCTTAGCCGTTGGGCCAACCTGACATTGCTTGTGGGCAGGTTTGGCCCACAGTCAGCTAGTTGCTGAAGCAGCCCCAGCGTAACATAACAGGAATTTGGAAACAATTATAACATTGTAATAATAATAACAACAACAGAGTTGGAAGGGATCTTGGAGGTCTTCTAGTCCAACCCCCTGTTTGGGCAGGAGACCTTACACCAGAGGTCTTCAAACTTGGCAACTTTAAGACTTGTGGACTTCAACTCCCAGAATTCTCTGGCTGGAGAATTCTGGGAGTTGAAGTCCACAGGTCTTAAAGTTGCCATGTTTGGGGACCCTTGCCCTACACCACTTCAGATAGATGGTTATCCAACATCTTGTTAAAAACTTTCAGTATTGGGGCATTCACTACTTCTGGAGGCAAGCTGTTCCACTGATCAACCATTCTGACTGTCAGGAAATTTCTCCTTAGTTTTTAGTTACTTCTCTCCTTGTTTAGTTTCCACCAATTGCTTCTTGTTCTGCCCTCAGGTGCTTTGGAGAATAGTTTGACTCCCTCTTCTTTGTGGCAATCCCTGAGATATTGGAACACTGCTATCAGGTATCCCTTGTCCTTCTTTGCACTCAACTAGCCATGCCCAGTTCCTGCAACCGTTCTTCATATGTTTTAGCCTCCAGTCCCCTAATTATCTTTCTTGCTCTTCTCTGCACTTTTTCCTCAACATCCTTTTTGACGTGACCAAAACTGAATGCCATATTCCAAGTGTGGCCTTACCAAGTCCTTATAAAGTGGTATTAACACTTCACGTGATCTTGGTTCTATTAAGTATTGCGCACTTAATTTTTTTTAACATGGTGCTTAGTAAAGAGTCTTTTTGGTTGTCTTTAAAAAAATGCAATTCTCCATGCTAGAATTGGATCTACTGATGTGGTCCAAACGTTCTTCTGGTGCCAAACATGACCATTTGTGCAAGCAAAAGTGACCCCCAGTCCCTGCTAGCCCCCCCCCCCTTTTTTACGGCTCCATGCACCTGGCCAGGCTTGGTTCACTGTTGCTCAGAGTTCTCTTCAGGTGATGGGGAAAGCAACTCGGTCCATCGGTTGCTGAGAAGACGTGGTTGGGTGCCTCGATGTCCTTTTCCCGCCCTGATTGGGCAGCGATAAAGGACGGGCAGCTTCTGAAACCTGGGAAGCCCTTTTGAAGCTCTCCCCACGGGAGGGAGGGGAATCCGTGGACCGCAGAGCGGCCTCTACCCCCCTCCATCCCGCAGGCGAGTGTGAATCACAAGTGAGTTGCCAAGAATTGCAGATCAGGCAAGATTCCTGCTGGAGAAAGTGAAGACGCCCTGCCAAGAATTCCAGGGACTGCAGTGATCGTAGAAGAAAACCTGATGGGAGAGAAATAATGTTTGCATCTTCTGGCCTCTCCGTCGACTGGCTCAAGCCGGTCTTTCTTTGTTTTTACAACCGTAGAATCTGCGGCGCAGTTGTTTTTTCCTGACTGTGCAAGATCTCAACTCACAGCTTGTCTGGCCATTTCTTCGCCAGTGGAAAAGTAAAAAATGCATCACATCCGAAAATTTGACACAGGGGGCCTGCAAGGCCTTCTGAACAGGCTCCGCTCATCGCATCTCACTGTGGACTAGAGGTGTCTCGAGGTTGCAAGACCTTCCAGGAATAATTGTGCCCATATTGCACCACCAACAAATTTACAATCAGGACAAGTTTGGTGGATGGATGGTTGTTTCATCCAAAAAGCAGGAGCCATCGTTGTTCTTTGCAGCCTCTGTGCCTCTTATTTCTCTGCTCCAAACCAGTGGCTGGGTTTCTGCATTATGTCAACTGCTGATCCACTCAAATGCAAATGGATCAACTTTGTATAACACACTCGATCCTAAATCATGGCCTAAAAAACCAGGATCTGGAGTTTAACTCAACATGTCCAATCAAATTTAAAATGTGTGCTTTGTAAAGCAGAATTGCAATAATGCATCTGGTTAAGAGATTATGCCATCGGCAAAATTTGATTAATATTAATCTTGGGTTATTTTTTCTTGTTGAACCCAGCTCCTTTGGTTAATTTATGGTTCCAGCCTAGTGGAGGACCCAGAAAAAAAAATAATTCAGTGATCAGGGGAAACCTGGTCCTCCTTCTAGCAGGATTTTTCTGCTCACTTGTTCCATATATTGAACAAATCAAAGAGAATTGAAAGCAGGAGAGACAGTTTATCAATTCCTGTATGTTGTGGTTAGCTCTGGCCCAGCTCCTGCCCCAAGGACTGTGGATGTGGGGGAGACATCCACATGCTGCAGGCCTGTTTTGCCCCCCCCCCCATGGAATCTGATGATGAAGGCTCCTCTGACCAAGAAGACATGAGTGACAGGGAGGAGGAGAGTGGGGCAGACAGCTCAGAAGGAGATCAATTATCTAGCTCCTCCTTGGATTCAGAACAAGAGTTAATGATACAGCCACGCATGTGGACAGCGATGCATAGGCCACAACAACTGAGAGATTATTATCAAAGAAAATGAGGCCACCTGTGGTTGGGTGGGGCTGTGGTCATTAGTGAGGCTGCTATAAAGAGCAGCCTGTGGGTTTGGCCATTGTGGAGGATTATCTGATCCTTGTATTTCATGACTGCTTTACTGACTTTACCTTTTGTGTGCTGATTTTTCCCGGCTTTGAAACTAAACCAGAGCAAAGTGTGTGTCACTTTGTGAAAGAAGAAGGACTGTGAATTGCTTCACAGCTGCAAGCTAAGTATCACAGAACTGATAAGGGACATGTACAAATCATCAGTTTGTTTGGAGACGCGTGCTCTTTGCTATACCAAAAGAGGGCTTGGTTTTAAGAGAATTTTCATTATAAAGAACATTGTTTTGAATTTTCAAATGTGTGTGTGTCTGAAATTTGAACCTGTGAATTTTTGGGAGGATTCTACCAGAGAGCCCGACAGAACACTGTATAGGAATTTTAAAACAAAACAACTGTACAAAAAGTGGGTTAACGTTGGGAAGCTTGGACTCCCTTTGGCGAAAGGGGAAAGGTGAATTCAGAACTGGAAATAATTCACTTGCAGAAGGTCTTGTAGAGCAGATAATGAGAAGGTTTTGCACTCAAATTCCTATTTTTTCCCCCTCCCTGGCATCAGATATGCTTTAATCCAGTGTTAATATCTTGAGTGTATGTCGAGTCTGGCAAGTATTTTCTTTGATTTCTTGGAAGCAAAAAACCCCTGGGATTTGGGTGAGACCTGGGGGATCATCTTGGACAAGGCGTGGATTTAAATAAGCTACCGGTAACAAAGCACTTGGCTACTTGCCAGCCAAAGGGCTGTTAGATCCTTGGTTGGTTCTTTGCAAGCAAGAGGGCTTGTGGCATTCAAGCCAAAGACACAAACAAACCATGGTTAGGTTTGGTTTCTTCCTCCCATCCTGATTTTTTTTAAAGAAAAACTTGTTCTGGAGTGGCTGGCCTTCTGGGATTATAATGATTTAGAAATTAGGTCACAAGCCTATTGAGACAAAAGGGCTATTTACAGGGATGAAACAGACAAGCCTGTTTTGGGGGCAGCCGAAGAAGAGGGTGTCAGTCTCTCTCAGCAGCTTGGGGTTGTCCTTGCCAACTCTTTGATCTCGGTTGGGGAACATTCTTGACCCATTTCTAGCCAAGAGATGGAGAGATGCTTTTGAAAGCTCCTGACTTTCATCAGCCCAAACGAAATCTTGGAAGAGAAGAAAGAGGTTCAACCTGTCCAAGTTTTGTCCTCTTGTCTGAAAATGTTGAATTCATAAGATTTCTCCTGATGTATCGATTTTTTGTTGTTGAAAAAGAAGAAATATTTGAGGCTGTCAAGACACACCTGCAAATTGTTTCCCTGTCCTTGCCTGGAGTTGAGAAATAAGTAAGAGATTAAGGCTGCATCAACAGAGGGATAGAATCAAGATCACGTGAAGTGTTAATATCACTTTATAAGGCCTTGGTAAGGCCACACTTGGAATACAGCATTCAGTTTTGGTCGCCACAATGCAAAAGGGGTGTTGAGACAGAAAAAGTGTAGAGAAGAGTAACAAAGAGGATTAGGGGATTGGAACTAAAACATATGAAGAACGGTTGCAGGAACTGGGCATGGCAAGTTTAATGAAACGAAGGACCAGGGGGGACATGATAGCAGTCTTCCAATATCTCAGGGGTTGCCACAAAGAAGAGGCAATCAAGCTATTTTTCAAAGCACCTGAGGGTAGAACAAAAAGCAATTTGGTGGAAGTTAAATTAGGAGAGGAGCAACTGAGAACTAAGGAGAAATTTCCTGACAGTCAGAACGGTTGATCAGTGGAACTGCTTGCCTCCAGAAGTTGTGAACGCTTCAACACTGGAAGTTCTTAAGCAGATGTTGGATAGCCATCTGTCTGAAGTAGTGTACGGTTTCCTGCCTAAGCAGGAGGTTGGACTAGAAGACCTCCAAGGTCCCTTCCAACTCTGTTCTTCTTCTTCTTCTTCTTGTTATTACTACTACTGTGGGGGGAGGGAGAGAGGGGGTTTTGTTGAAGAGATGACTGCGGCTTTGTTGTTGACATTCATTTTGAAACCCCTCCCCTCCCCCCCAGTCTACATGGTCTCACCTCATACTCTAAGCACCATATTTGTTCCCCGCCGATAATGGTTATCTTTCACTTCCAGAATCTTGGGAGGCCAGTCTACAGATTGTAGACCTTCTTCCCCCATACGGCCAGAAGGTAAAATGGGAAGAAATGGCCAGTTTTTGGACTGGGAGGGAGGCAGTAGATAAAAGAGAAACCCCCTCTCCTTGCCGGCATGGGCCCCTCCACCCCAGCCAAGTGGCTTCTCCGAAGTTTCTTTCATGCTCTCAACAAGCATCCCTTGCTGGATCCAACAAGGTTCAATGACAAATGTACATCTCTAACGGCCAATTGTGTGAATGGTGTGTATGTATATGATTGTGACTGTCCTTTTTATAATAACTTTTTTTTCCTTGTGGTTCTAGTTGTAGATAATGTTTTAGTTTTAGATAATGTTTAACTGCTTTCTATCATTTTGTATCTATTTATACTGTATTTATATTGTTGTTGTAAGCTGCCCTGAGTCTTTCGGCATTGGGTGGCATAGACGTCGAGTGAGTGAGTTAGTAGGTAGGTAGGTAGGTAGGTAGGTAAAGAAAGAACAAAAGAAAGAAAGAAAGAAAGAACGAATGAAAGAAAGAAAAAAGAACAAAAGAAAGAATGAACAAAAGAAAGAACGAAAGAAAGAAAGAAAGAAAGGTTTAAGTGCATTGTTCTTAACCGATGACAAAAGGTATTCCATGCATTTTAAAATTACTTTTAATATTAGATTTGTTATATTGTCTTTTTTACTGCTGTTAGCCGCCCCGAGTCTGCGGAGAGGGGCGGCATACAAATCTAATTAGTAAATAATAAAATAAATTGAGTCCAATATGCATGTGTGTTGATTGAATTGTTTATGCCACGAGCTTTATAATTGGGGTTTTATTGTTTTAATATTTACATCTGAGTTCTCTTATTATTGTAATTTGTATTGTTGCAAGCCCGCCCCAAGTCCCACTGGGATTGGACAGCGCAGTAGTCGGATTAATAACAAATAAAATAAATAATATTTGTCTTTTCAAATGCCGGGAGCTACAAAGCCCAGCAGCCCCAGCCTCAAATCTTTGCATGCATTCCTTTATGGGTATTGGAATCCGTGCTTGGGGAGGGGGGCTTCATAGTCCCAGTTGTCTTGTTGCAGGGCTCCCTTGGACCCTCTGGAGATAATCTCCATGTTTGCAGAGGCAAAGGGCTGGGATGGGCTTTAATCCTCTGGGAGGAACAATTTGCTGGAAAGGTTCCAAGTCCCTTAGCCGAACATCCAGCGGAGAGTTGAGCCCAGTTTGAAACCCAGAGTTTCTTGGGTGCAATTGTGCCGTTGCTCAAACCGACTTGTGCTCTTGTGGACTCAGAGGATTAAGTCTCCTCCTTGCAAGTGTGCAAACATTTTAAAGAGCACTAATAAAGAAATGGCTGGCATCTTCCAGCTGTGGTCCTGCTGTGAGCTGCTCCGAGTCTTCAGAGAGGCGCGGCATACAAATCTAATAAATAATAATAATAATAATAAGAAAGCAGAGATCTACAAGAGCCTGGTATTGGGCCTCTCCGCTCTTTGCATAATCCCTGCCTGGGATTATATTTAGCGCCGTAGCAGCCCTGACATTTCCAGGTTCCACCTTAGCAGAGGACCGTCTCAGTTTCTGCCACTTTTGGCTGGCGTCCTGAAACTGTGCAAACACGGGGCGGGGGGGGGGAGCCGGCAAGGTGGTTGAAAGGAGCAGGCGTGGGTGGCTGATGCAACTGTCTGTCTCTGTTGCTTGAGGCCGGAAGGGAAGGAGGCGGAAGTTGAGTCGGCTCCTCTCTTCCGTAGAAGAGGAAGCAACCCTCTCTGTTTTTCTCCATCCACCTTAAGAGATCATTGAGCATTACATCAGAAAAAGCCTTTTCAAAAACTTACGCAAAGCCAAGAAGGGAAATTTGGAGTCCTTCATTGTCTGGGGTTGGTCCTGGGTGCTTAGTGTGATGTTGGACACAGAACAACGGCTCATACGAGGGTCGCCCAGAAAGTAACACACCACATTTTTTTCTTCAACTATTATTTATAGAACAGGAAATCCTACACTACTTCAGACAGATGGTTATCTAACATCTGTTTAAAAACTTCCAGTGTTGGAGCCTTCACACTCTTCTACACTCCCTATTTTTCTACGTAATCTCCCTCCCATTCTGTGGCCTTCCTCCAATGAGACACAAGGGTGTTTATGCCCTGTCAATACCACTCCTTGTTCTGGTCACAAAGCCATTTCTGTCTTCTAATGGCCTCACCCTCTGTGCCCAGCGACTGACCGTACTTCTGTCGACTGCAGATTCTCCATCAACTGTCACACAAACGTTTGTGAATGTTCCCAACAGTTTCTTTCTCCGCAGTGAGAAATGCAATGATGACACGATGCTTGTAATGTACATCACTTACAGACGCCATTTCAAAACACTGCTGCAGCTACGCTCTCTGTCTGAAGAAACGCAAAATTTACACACGCACTCCTGACAGTTCAAACAATGTATATCTAAAGTTTCTCATTTGTACCATCACTGTAGGCTGAGAATAAAAATGTGGTGCATTACTTTCTGGGCGACGCCCGTACATAACGGTTTGGGAACAGAGTGGGAGAGAAAGCCCAGTTTATTTAAAAAGCAAATCAATCAAACGGGGTGATCTGGTCCTTTGCCTCCAGCCTTAAAAGGTTGTGTTAGAGACACAACCCAGGGTAGCAGGGCACACTGGGGGCACAAAGAGCAAACGGGTTTCCTCTGTGGATATTGAGCCTTCTCCTCAATGGCAAAAACTCACCCAAATTTGCTTGGACAAAGAAGGTGGTACCAAACTCTGATTTTCTTCCACATACATGTATCAATACACAAAAGTATGCAACATGCCTGGTATGGTTCTGTGGTGATCTCTGAGTTTGCAGACGTTTCATTACCCTGCTAGATAACACCATCAGTGCTGCTGAAGGTAGGGTTCGTCCCCTGTTAACTATAGATAATCTCTTTGGTAGTTATTCGATTATTTATTTACTTACTTACTTATTTACTTATTTATTTGCTTGCTTGCTTGTTTATTTGTTTGTTTGTTTATTGATTCGATTCGATTCGATTTGATTTGTATGCCGCCCCTCTCTGTAGACTCGGGGCGGCTAACAACATAGAAACATAGAAGACTGATGGCAGAAAAAGACCTCATGGTCTTTAATAAAATAAAATGACATGTAAATAATAAAAACAACATGTAAATCCAATACTAAAACAACTAAAAAACCCTTATTGTAAAACTAATCATACCTACAAACCAACATACCATGCATAAATTGTAAAGGCCGAGGGGGAAACAGTATCTCAGTTCCCCCATGCCTGAGGGCAGAGGTGGGTTTTAAGGAGCTTACAAAAGGCGAGGAGGGTGGGGGCAATTCTAATCTCCAGGGGGAGTTGGTTCCAGAGGGCCGTCACAGAGAAGGCTCTTCCCCTGGGCCCCGCCAAACGACATTGTTTAGTTGACAGGACCCGGAGAAGGCCCACTCTGTGGGACCTAACTGGTCGCTGGGATTCGTGCAACAGAAGGCGGTCCCTGAGATAATCTGGCCTGAGTGTTAATCCCTGCTTCTCTCACGATTGGTTGCTGGAGAGGATGCGTTTTGCTGTTACTGATTCCTGCTTCTTAGCTCCTTTTATTGTCTCTTGAATGGTGTTTAAATGCAATTTATCTGTTGAAGCCTAATTTATCCGAATGCCAGGTTTCTAGGAACTCTTTGCAATGTTGGGTTTAGTTTATAGGATGCTCACAGTTGAAACTATGGTTAATCTACACATATGTTATGTAGTTAAGAAGTTTTCACCTTGTCTTTTGACTGGGGTCATAGATGTGCTCTGCCAGTCTTCTGCCTCTCTGTCCTACACAGTGGCTACTACGGTTTTGCCCTACTACATGTTGTAGGTGACTCCTGGTTTTTTTTCCCTCTGGGGCTGCTGGGTCATTTGGTTGATTTTCAAAAGGCTTCGGTGGGTTTGGGTGCCGCCACGATCCCATGTTTTTATGAATTATGATAAGCTGTTAATTACATGGAAAATAATCATATTAAGCTAGTGGGATTATTTTGTGCGAACATTTGGCTTTCCGCTCCTAAGCAATGCCATTTTGGGGGTGGGGGGGGAGAGAAATGACTGCAGATTTACTTACTCGCTCCTCTTTCTTGGTGTGTTTCTCTGCAGTGTTGCTCACGGCGGTCAATTGCTACAGCGTGAAGGCAGCTACTCGCGTGCAAGATGCCTTTGCCGCTGCCAAGCTCCTGGCCTTGGCCTTGATCATCACCCTCGGCTTCGTGCAGCTCGGGAAGGGTAAGTATCTCCCCTGCAAACGTGGGGGGCGGGGGGCGGGAAGAAGCCAGTTCAGGGCCGGAAGTCAGATTCATTGTCATTTGCAGGTCCTTTCATTGTTACTCTCTGCGAAGAATGTTTTCCAAGCCCTAAGTCTTTGCAGAGTTTTTTCCCCATTGCTCTAACTTGCTCCAAATAAGTTTCTTTCCAGCCCTAACCAGGTGCTAACGATGTTCCCAGCTCTTAGCCCCTTGCAAGCTCTTTCACTGTTACTCTCTGTGAATAATGTTTTCCAAACCCTGACTTTGTAGTTTTTTAAATTGTTCTACTTGCTGCGAATGGTTCTTTCCAGTCCTAACCAGGGGCTAACAATGTTCCTAGCTCTTATTGGCTTGCAAGATCTTTTATTGTTACTCTTTGCAAAGAATGTTCTCCACGCCCTAAATCTTTGCAGGGTTTTCTTTTTTCATTGTTCTACTTGCCCAGAATTTTTCTTCCCAGCCCTAACCAGGTGCTATAACAATGTTCCCAGCTCTTATCAGCTTGCAAGCTCTTTCATTGTTACTCTCTCCAAATAAGGTTTTTTTTAAAGCCCTAACCAGGGGATAAAATAATGTGCTGAAACTGACCAGACTAAGGACGCTAGCCAGACGAATACCTGGTAGGCAGATTCTTTTCCCTTTATACCTCCCCAAAAACATTTGTATGAATAGGAAGTGAAAAAATAAATAAAACCCTTTTTGCAAAATAAGAAAGGGGGGAAAATGCTTTGTGAGAAATCAAAGCATGGGGCCTTCTTCGGTCAGAAGCACGCAAGTAGCCCTCAACTTCCAATCCTTCGTTTAATGTAATGTTTGAAGTTCCAATGGTATGGGGGGGGGAAAGTGACTTATTTTTTCACACTTATGATGGTTAAGGAATCTCCATGGTCAGCTGGTCAAAATACAGAGGCTTGGCAACTGGCATGTACTTACGCCAGTGGCAATGTCGTCTCACAGTCTCTCGATCCCCTTTTGCAACCTGACGGGCGAAATCTATGGGGAAGCCAGATTCGCTCTGCAATGTAACAGCTGCAGGGATTCGCTGAACGGATCATAATGTCTCAAAGTGGAGCGAAACACACCTAACTGTCTCATTTAACAACGGAAGCTTTCTGATTGTAAATGGAGCGCTACCTATAGTTCCATTTTCAGTTTATTTGTTTTGTCAAGTTTAGAGACAGCCCACCTGGCTTACGAGAGCAACTTAATATAAAAATATGCGTGTACCTAGAAAAGCCCTTATTGGAAGTCTTCAGCCAATGTTGTAGGACCACAAGTGACTCAGCAAATAACTCCTAAGGCCAGCCTTGTTCCTTGTGTTGAGAAGCGACAGCTGCGAATGGCGGAAGGAATAGCTCACATTCTTGGTTGGTAGCCTGGTTATTTCCCCTAGCCGCTTCTGAAAACATTGGCCGCGGTTTCGGACAGCTTTGATTTCATGCTATGGAGGGTGGGAGTGCGGGGGAATTATTTTTTTCTTTTCAATTGCCCCAAAGCCCTTCTCTGGTTTTGTGACATTCCTTAGTAAGGTTTCCTTCCTGAAAATGCCAGGGATCAGGTTATGGATACTTGGGGATCCTGTCTGGCCCCTCCGGTGATGGAGGAACTCGAAAATAATTCTTCTGGTCCATTTTTTGCAATCTTCTGACCAGCAAAGTCATAGATGATATATAGATTAGATGGATGAGAGAGGGAGCTAGACAGAGGAATAGATAGATAGATAGATAGATAGATAGATAGATAGATAGATAGATAGATAGGCAGGCAGGCAGGCAGGCAGGCAGGCAGGCAGGCAGGCAGGCAGGCAGGCAGGCAGGCAGGCAGGCAGGCAGGCAGGCAGGCAGAAACAATGGGGAACCTTAGCCAACCTTGTTACTAACTTATCAACTGCAGTGATTGACTTTATAACTGTGGCAAGAAAGGCCATAAAATGAAGCGAAATACACTGCAGTTTCTTAATGACCCTTTAGCACAGGGGAGTCTATTCTTGAAAACTTTAAAGACGTGTGGACTTCAACTCCCAGAATCCCAAAGCCGGCGTTGCAACGTTGGTTGGGGGAATTCTGGGATTTGAAGTGCACAAGTTTTGAAGTTCCCAAGGTTGGACATTCTCGCTTTGGGATATCTGCAATTTCCTTTTTATCCACGGCTCTTAACCAGATTCCTAATTCCGCTCAAAGACTATTTCAGTCCTTGGTTTTATATGATTGTGTTAGGGGAGATGTTCATTTTGCAGTCCTCTTTGTTTATCCCTCTTCCTCCCCTGCCCTTTGCCTGAGGTCGTATTCCTTTTTTATCCCTCTCTTTATTTAGACAAGACTTCTACATTTCAAAGGAAATCTCCATTTTTTTCAACCTTCCATTCGGTCATATTTTTCCCCCCTCTGACCTGTGATACACATTTTCTTTGAGTTTCTGTCCTTGTGCAATTGAAGTCCTGACATTTTGGAGCAATTTGTCCCTCTTGCATTCTTCTTCGGTTTCCTTATCACCAAACTTCTTGTTTTGGACCGCTTCCCTTGTTTGAAGCCTAAAGTGACTCTACGTGTTTTGGGGGAGCATATTTTTTGGGGGTAAATCCAGCACAGAGTATCATTTCAAAAACATTTCAGCAACTCCGGGGGTTTTTTTTCACTGCATTGAAGGCCAAAGAGAATTTTCCTCTGAAGGGTCAACTCTTCTAGGGAAACCCCTGAGATTCGTGATGGGGAACCTATAGCACATGTGCCAGAGGTGGCACACAATAGATAGATAGATTTTTATTGGCCAAGTGTGATTGGACACACAAGGAATTTGTCTTGGTGCATCTGCTCTCAGTGTACATAAAATAAAATATACATTTGTCAAGAATCATGTGGTACAACACTTAATGATTGTCATAGGGGTCAAATAAGCAATGAAGAAGCAATATTAATAAAAATCTTAGAATATGAGCAACAAGTTACAGTCATACAGTCAACATGGGAGGAAATGGGTGATAGGAATGATGAGAAAAACTAGTAGAATAGAAGTGCAGATTTAGTAGAAAGTCTGACAGTGTTGAGGGAATTACAGTATTTGTTTAGTAGAGTGATGGCGTTCAGAAAAAAAACTGTTCTTGTGTCTAGTTGTCTTGGTGTGCAGTGCTCTGTAGCGACGTCTTGAGGGTAGGAGTTGAAACAATTTGTGTCCAGGATGTGAGGGGTCAGTAAATATTTTCCCCGCCCTCTTTTTGACTCGTGCAGTATACAGGTCCTCAATGGAAGGCAGGTTGGCAGCGATTGTTTTTTCTGCAGTTCTGATTCTCCTCTGAAGTCTGTGTCGATCCTATTGGGTTGCAGCACCAAACCAGACAGTTGTAGAGGTGCAGATGACAGACTCAACGATTCCTCTGTAGAACTGTATCAGCAGCTCCTTGGGCAGTTTGAGCTTCCTGAGCTGGCGCAGAAAGAACATTCTTTGTTGTGCTTTTTTAATGATGTTTTTGATGTTAGGTGACCATTTTAGGTCTTGAGATATGATAGAACCTAGAAATTTGAATGCTCTCTTTGTGGGCATGTCACATGCATGCGTGCCAGCCACCTGCTCACTTCTGGGTTCTTCTGTGCACAAACGTATGCTCCAGTTTTGGCACTCGGTGCCAAAAAGATTAACCATCACTGCCTTAGATTGTGGTTCCTCCATATGTCCATTAAGGTCATCTCCTTTATTCTCCACATGTAAGCTGATTAGGAGGCATAGGGTAGCACTTTTTCCAATCAACACATTTTAATGTTCTGGGCAAAATAGGCATACATTTTCATGAGTTGCAGTTCACTTCAGAAGCATTCAGGGTTCATTGTAGCTTTGAAGTGATGGATGGATATGGGACTGCCCTGTTTCCCCGAAAATAAGTCACCCCCGAAAGAAAGACCTAGGAGAGGTTTCGTAGAATTGCCTAATATAAGGCATCCCCCGAAAGGAAGATGTAGGAGACGTTTTGTTGCGCAGCATTCCCGAATAGAACATATATGACACTGCTGTCCATAAATTGCACCCCAAAACGCTTCATCAATCAATTTTAAAGCACATCCAACATGCATCCAACATGCGGTTGTGTGTTTGGAGGCGATTTTGCTGCAGCAGGATACAAGATACAATTCATTGGGGGGGAAAATAAGACACCCCCTGAAAATAAGACGTAGCACATCTTAGGGAGCAAAAATTAATATAAGACGCTGTCTTATTTTCGGGGAAACAGGGTGTGTAAAAAACTGGGTCTGGAACAGAGATCCAGGAAAACAGACAGAGGCGGAGAAATTAAGATTTCTAGAGGAGTTGCAGACATTTTATATATTACGGTATTTATTCTTTCTTTATATTTAGAATACAATTTAAAATATAATTGCTTATTTGACCCCTATGACAATCATTAAGTGTTGGACCTCATGACTCTTGATGAAGGTACCTTGTCTTTTATGTACAGTGACAGCATTGGCACCAAAGACAAAATTACTTGTGTGTCCAATAAAGAATTCTATTCTATTTTATTCTTTCTGTATATTTATACTTTAAAGGATAAAGCTAACTTTGTTAATTGTGCTGTTGTGCTCTTCGCGGGGAAAACCTCGTGACACCAAACTGAGGAATGTCTTGCCATTGGCATAAATGGATCCTCAACCTTTTTTTTTCTTTTTTGACTCAGTGATGAGTAGATAAGGAGGGCAGGCAACTTTGGGAAGGAATAAAGTTTCCTTTTGTGGGGCTGGATTAAAGTGGGAGTGAAACCCTCTAAGGCAGGATTGTTTAAAAAGAAAGGAATGCAGATCTCCTTGTCCTAATAGAAGGTTATTTCTCCTTCCTTCTTCTACTTCTCCTCTTTCAACCATGAATGCATGGCCTCTGGAAAGATCCCGCACGCAGCTTCCTTTCTCCCAACCCAACTCAGCCCTGGAGAATTTAGCACAAAGTCTCCTTGGATCAAGCTCAACTGTAAGGGTTGGTCCTCCTAGACCAGAGGTAGGCAAAGTTGACCATTCTATGACTTGTGGACTTCAACTCCCAGAGTTCCTGAGCTAATCATGTTAGATCAGGAATTCTGGGAGTTGAAGTCCACATATCATAGAAGAGCCAACTTTGCCTACCTCTGCCCTAGACTTTTTGGAGTAACATAGCAGTGATTTACCGCAGGAGTCTTTAAACTTGGCAAATTTTAAGACTTCTGGACTTCAACTCCCAGAATTCTCTAGCAGCATGTGGACTTTCAACTCCTAGAATTGGTTGGCTAGCTGGGGAATTCTGGGAGTTGAAGTCCAGAAGTATTTAAAGTTGCCAAGGTTGGAGACCTGCTTTAGAGCTTCTTCTGGGATTGTCAGTCTAGTCTGCAGCCTTGTGGGTTCCTTGAGCCTTTCATCCAAATTCTGTAATTTCTGTAATACAAAGAGCCTCGGTGCCCCAGTGGTTAGAGTGCAGCACTGCAGGCTACTTCTGCTGATCGCCGGCTGCCAGCAGTTTGGCAGATCGAATCTCAGCAGGCTCAAGGTTGACCCAGCCTTACATCCTTCCAAGGTGGGTCAAATGAGGACCCAGATTGTTGGGGGCAATATATGCTGACTCTCCGTAAACCGCTTAGAGAGAGCTGTAAAGAACTGTGAAGCGGTATATAACTCTAAATGCTATTCTTTCCTTCCTTCCTTCCTTCCTTCCTTCCTTCCTTCCTTCCTTCCTTCCTTCCTTCCTTCCTTCCTTCCTTCCTTCTTTTCCTTCTATCCATCCATCCATCCAAGGTGGGTCAAATGAGGACCCAGATTGTTGGGGGCAATATATGATGACTTTCTGTAAACCACTTAGAGAGAGCTGTAAATCACTGTGAAGCGGTATATAACTCTAAATGCTATTGCTATAATTTGCCTAAATTTTAGGTAAGGTAGTTGAGGTCCACAGATCCTAGGGGTTGCCAAGTTTGGGGGGAAAAAACACTGGTTTTGTAATCTCCAGGCTGCAACATTAGGATCCCAGCTCTTGAGGGCAGGGCGAGTTGTTGAAATGCTTCTTAAATTGCTGCTTTGGGAGGGTCTACGCTTCTGTAGACCAGATTGAGGTCAACTTTGTTGAAGACAAAAGACAACATAGCTACTGGATAAATGACTGAAAATGGAGCTTTGTGGGGAAAACATGAAGAGGGGCATTTGCATCTGGAATTTGGCTTGGACAAAGACCCACACACACACACAACCTCTACCCCCTCCTGCAAACCCAGCCCTGCTTTTAGGTTGCTCATCGCTTCTATGTGGCTCTTGCAAAAGCCGCCCTGGGGGTTTACATCAGACGTCAGCCACACATTGCAGGGGGAAATCCCCCTTTCTCTTCCTGGAACAAAATCCCCCCCCCTCTTTCTCTCCCCTAAGGTCACGTGAGGACATTGCAAAGTTGCTGAACTGCTTTTCCTTTTTCCAAGAAAGAGAATTATTATTATTTTCCCTCTGCCTGCCTGCGTGCCAGGACTTACACTCCAGTAGACTGTTTGTCTTCCACTTCCAGACAGATTCTGTGGGACCCATGCAAATCCAATTTAAAGGGAGGACGTTGCGCAATTTAGCTCTTTGTCTCCTCCTCCCCCCCCTAAAATGGTTTGCTCCAGGAAGCCGCTACAGAACAGTGCAAGCGGTTTAAGTCCTTTGGGAAGGGGCTTTCAAAGAGACCCGGTCTCAGAGAGCTCGGGCAGAATCTGTTGGCTAGAAAAAACGGATCTGGGTGAAACCGTCTGGAGGTTAGAAACATAGAAGATTGAGGGCAGAAAAAGACCTCATGGTCCATCTAGTCTGCCCTTATGCTATTTCCTGTATTTTATCTTACAATGGATATATGTTTATCCCAGGCATGTTTCAATTCAGTGACTGTGGATTGACCAACCACGTCTGCTGGAAGTTTGTTCCAAGGATCTACTACTCTTTCAGTAAAATAATATTTTCTCATGTTGCCTTTGATCTTTCCCCCAACTAACTTCAGATTGTGCCCCCTTGTTCTTGTGTTCACTTTCCTATTAAAAACACTTCCCTCCTGGACCTTATTTAACCCTTTAACATATTTAAATGTTGCGATCATGTCCCCCCTTTTCCTTCTGTCCTCCAGACTCTATAGATTGAGTTCATTAAGTCTTTCCTGATACGTTTTATGCTTAAGACCTTCCACCATTCTTGTAGCCCGTCTTTGGACCCGTTCAATTTTGTCAATATCTTTTTGTAGGTGAGGTCTCCAGAACTGAACACAGTACTCCAAATGTGGTCTCACCAGCACTCTATATAAGGGGATCACAATCTCCCTCTTCCTGCTTGTTATACCTCTAGCTATGCAGGTTGCAGGGTGAATCTTAGGTTTGAGGTCGCAGGGGAAGAATAATCTTAATTCGTTTTGCATCCTGGTAATGGTGTATAGGGAGCCCCATTGATTCCAGCACCGTGAAATGCAGAAGGCTTGGCTACACGTATTCGGCTCTGGCAGGGGTCTTCAATCTTGGCAACTTTGAGACTTGTGGACTTCAACTCCCAGAATTCCTCAGCCAGCATGTCTACCCCTCACCATTACCTCCCCTCCTTCTCTGCCCCAGGCCCACTTCTGCATTCTTCCCAGCTGAGTCTCACCATGAGATTGCCGGCATTGATTCAACAAATCCAGCCGAAGGGGGGGGAGGGAAACCCTGGAAAGACTTGCATTATGCAGTGGACCCCATTCCTTCCAGCTGGGAGCTGCCCCTTGGTGCCCAGGGGTGGGAACTGGGAAGAGCAGTAAAAAAAGCAAACTCCATGCAACACCTCAGTCTTTTCAGCCTTGAAAGACGGCATTGATCGAAGTGTATAAAATCCTGCATGGGATAGAAAAGATGGATGGAGAAAAATCCTTTTCTCTATCACACAATGCTAGGACAAGGGGGCCCTCCCTAAAGCTCACAGGTAAGAAAAGGAGGACAAATCAAGGGAAATATTTCTTCACCCAGAGGGTCCTTGGGTGATGGGATTCCCTTCCAGAAGAGGTCGTGACAGCTGTCAGCCTGGAGAGCTTCAAGGCAGGATGAGACAGATTCAGGGATGCCAAGTGTATCATAGGTGATTATGGAAACGGATGTCCAAGTGCGGCCTCTATGTTGGTTCAAGCAGGCAGGGTTCCCTTGGGTCCCATTTGTTGGGGGTCCAGGAAAAGGGAGGGTCTTGCCTTCTCTTTCTGCTTAAGATCCCCATGGCCCACTATGGGACACAGAATGCCGGACTCAATGGGCTTTGGCCTGATTCAGCAGGGCTCCTCTTAGGTTCTTATGTTCTTAAGAGGAACCTCTGTCCTGCGCTGGGCAGGGCAGCCCCACCTTATCCGTGGGAATTGCAGGCGTTAGCGGCCACAGTCTGGGGGGGGGGTGTAGCTTTCCCAACCGAGTGCAAATCCTGTCGGCTTTCAAGCTGAGTGAAGAATTTGTGGTTAGTCCAGCAAAGACGGAGGACGTGCCACCCCCCCCCCCTCCGATTGTAGTTGTGGTTCTGGCCTCCGGCAAGGGGGATAATAAGGCCTCGTAGTCTTTGCTCGCCTACACCTTTCCTGTAGGAACTGCGTGGGGAAATTAGTCGATTGCCCCATAAACAGAGAAAAGCCCGTCTTGCGTTTCCTGCTGTTACATGAATGGGGTGTGATGCGCGGAGGGTTGGAGGTCTGGGAAAAAGGCCAGAGGTGCAGCCCAGGCAGCTTCTGCTGATGGGGGACCAGGAAAACATCTTCTGGTGGTGGGCCAGCCTGGAAGTTCTCCGTTACTGCGTCTCCCACTTGTGGAGTTGCAATCCCCAATGCCTAAGGGGGCCTGGGTTGCTTGCCCTGCTCTGTTCTCTTTCACAACTGGCAGAATGTAGAGCCTTGGTGGCGCAGTGGTTAGAGTGCAGGACTGCCAGCTGCTTCTGCTGATCACCGGCTGCCAGCAGTTTGACAGGTCAAATCTCAATAGGCTCCAGGTTGACTCAGCTTTCCGTCCTTCCAAAGTGGGTCAAATGAGGAGCCAGATTGTTGGGGGCAAGAGGCTGATTCTGTAAACAGCTTAGAGAGGGCTGTAAAGCACTTTGAAGCAGTATATAAGTCTAAATGCTATCGCTATTCCTTCTTTCTTTCTTTCCTTCCTTCCTTCCTTCCTTCCTTCTTCCTTCCTTCCTTCTTCCTTTCCTTTCCTTTCCTTCCAAGGTGGGTCAAATGAGGACCCAGATTGTTGGGGGCAAGGGGCTGATTCTGCAAACCACATAGAGAGGGCTGTAAAGCACTTTGAAGCAGTATATAAGTCTAAATGCAATCACTATTGCTCCTTTCTTTCTTTCTTTCTTTCTTTCTTTCTTTCTTTCTTTCTTTCTTTCTTTCTTTCTTTCTTTCCTTTCCTTCCTTCCCAGGTGGGTCAAATGAGGACCCAGATTGTTGGGGGCAAGAGGCTGATTCTGTAAACTGCTTAGAGAGGGCTGTAAAAGCACCAAGTAGCAGTATACAAGTCTAAATGCTACTGCTATTGTCATTCTCACGTGCCAGCTTTGTTCTCTGTGCTGCTCTGATTTGCTCTCTGCTTCCCTGACTCAAGGAAAGGGGAGACACAATAGAGAAGCTCGTGCAAGGTTGGGCCCACAGTTTGGGGGGGATGTTCCCAGGTGGGGAATACCTAATCATGATGCCCTCAAGACCTGCCTGTACTCAAATCTGTAACTTCAGTCCATGCACTTTGCCCCCCTGGGTGAAAAATGGGCTGTATGGAGACCTGCTTAGCGTCCATCACGAAGGCATTTCTTCCATCACAGGAGACAACGCAGTTGCTTTACGGTCGTTTGCCTACAGACAGACTCTTGCCAGGGTAGACTACATAACCCCCGCCTGTGAACGGCTAGGGAGGGGCCGCCTTCACCCCCCTTCTGCCTACCAGACTTTGCAAGCTCCGCTGCCTCTTTGCCCTCTGGGAATCCAGGCTACATTCCACCCCAAATTCAGGCCGAGCCTTTGAACTTTCCCTGGTTGTCTTTCATCTTGCAGTCTCCCTCAACCCACTGTTGTGTCTCTCTCTCCGTGCCGACTTCAATCGTCTCCCTTAATAGCCTCTTTTCTGCCGACTTGTACAGATGCGATCTAAAAATGAGTCTCCCGGGCATGAAATGTGACAGCGGCGCTATTTTGGTTCTCCTCTCCCTAAATGCCTCCATATTCTCATCAAAAAGGGCAGGTTGCCACTGGCTGCAGTTTTGGCCACTTAAGGATTACGGGCGGGATGGAGCTTGTCAAATCTGGTTTGGTTAATTTTAGAGGAGCCAAAGAGGTAGTTGAGCTCGGCACCGTGGTGTTCTGTCGGGCTCTCTGGTAGACTCCTCCCAAAAATTCACAGGTACAAATTTCAGACACACACACGTTTGAAAATTCCAAACAATGTTCTTTATAATGAAAAGTCACTTAAACCAAGCCCTCTTTTGGTATAGCAAAGAGCACTCGTCTCCAAACAAACTGGTCATTTGTACAAGTCCCTTATCAGTTCTGAGATACTTAGCTTGCAGCTGTGAGGCAATTCACAGTTCTTCTTCTTTCACAAAGTGAAACACACTTTGCTCTGGTTTAGTTTCAAAGCGGGGGAAAATCAGCACACAAAAGGTCAAAGTCAGTAAAGCAGTCACGAAACACAACAATCAGATAATCCTCCACAATGGCCAAACCCACAGGCTGCTATTTATAGCAGCCTCACTGATGTCCACAGCCCCACCCAACCACAGGTGGCCTCATTTTCTTTGATAATACTCTCTCAGTTGTTGTTGCCTATGCATCGCTCTCCGCATGCGTGGCTGTATCATTAACTCTTGTTCCGAATCCAAGGAGGAGCTAGATAATTGATCTCCTTCTGAGCTGTCTGCCCCACTCTCCTCCTCCCTGTCACTCATGTCTTCTTGGTCAGAGGAGCCTTCATCAGCAGATTCCACTGGAGGGGGCAAAACAGGCCTGCAGCATGTGGATGTCTCCCCCACATCCACAGTCCTTGGGGCAGGAGCTGGGCCAGAGCTAACCACAACATGTGGTAGGACCCTTTGTGGCCCATTTGGACACCAGCTATCGAGTCCCCAGAGAGCTTCTGGATGTTTGTGTGTTTGTTTGTTTGTCTATTTATTTACTTATTTATTAGATTTGTATGCCGCCCGTCTCCAAGGACTCTGGGTGGCTCACAGCATATAATATAACAATACAACACCAGTTGCGGCCCTATCTGGACAGGGAGTCACTTCTCACAGTCACAGCAGCAGGAGGCGTGTGATGGAGTCGCTAGAGAGGCAGGCGGTGGAGGGGTGGCCAGGCCAAACCCCCCCCTACCTGGGGGCTCCTTCTTTGGGGGGAGGGCCAGGCAATAGCCCCACCCCCACTGGGCCAAGTGCATGGCTTCCAGATCAAAAGGCACAAAATCCTGCTTCTGCCAGAGTTTCCTAGCAAGCAAAATAAACACCGCAAAGAACAACAACCCTCAAGCCATTGTGAGCCCGGCTTCCCTTCTCCGTGTTTGCCTGGGCTGCTTCCGCTGTTTTTGATTTCAAATCCTGAGTGAGGGGCTGCACAGGATACAGGGTGTGATGCTCAGAACCGTTCCATGCCTTTTTGGGGGGCAAGCGACCAGTGAGCGATTAAGAGGGTCAGCTTGATGCGTGCTTTCATTTCGAGTCTCCAGAGATGGGCGACATATAAATTGAATGAATAGTTATTTCACATTGTGCCTTGGGCCGTATGCAAAGGGCCAGTTCCCTGTTTTAAATCTCACCCTTAGCTGTGCGAATGGAAACTGCAGTTCTAGGGCTCCTAAATTTCAAGAGAGAATTTTCTTCCAGTCCAAGTAGGGCAGTTGTAACACATTTTGGCTCCTGTCGTTTACCACCTTCCCGGCTCCTTTGGCAAGGAAGGGGGAAGGCTCCCGCATACTTATGTTGATTACATAGAAGATGGATGGCAGAAAAAGACCTCCTGGTCCATCTAGTCTGCCCTTATACTATTGCCTGAATTTTATCTTAGGATGGATCTATGTTTATCCCAGACATGTTTAAATTCAGTTACTGTGGATTGACCAACCACGTCTGCTAGAAGTTTGTTCCAAGCATCTACGACTCTTTCAGTCAAATAATATTTTCTCCCATTGCTTCTGATCTTTCCCCCAACTAACCTCAGATTGTGCCCCCCTTGTTCTTGTGTTCACTTTCCTATTAAAAACACTTCTCTCCTGAATCTTATTTAACCCTTTAACATATTTAAATGTTTCAATCATGCCCCCCCCCCCTTTCCCTTCTGTCCTTCAGACTCTACAGATTGAGTTCATGAAGTCTTTCCTGGTCAGTTTTATGCTTAAGACCTTCCACCATTCTTGTAGCCCGTCTTTGGACCCCTTCAATTTTATCCATATCCTTTATGGTTCATCGTCCTTCCCTCCCACAGGGGATGTCATCAACCTCAACCCCGAACATTCCTTTGATAACACCAAAACAGATGTGGGCAACATTGTCCTGGCCTTGTACAGCGGCCTCTTCGCCTACGGAGGATGGTGAGTTGTGAGCAGCGATGGGTTCCTGACGGTTCGGGCCACTCTGAAGGGTGGTAGCGAAAATGGAGCGGCACGTGTAGCTCCGCGTGACCGGCGCAGATTTGATCCCTGTGAGATTTGGCTTCCTGCTCATGTGCAGAAGCCGTATTGATGCACAGAAGCAAAGAAATCAATGAAAATTGGTGAAATTTCTTGTGCACAAGCATATTCGTGTGAGATTTTATTTATGGATTGATTTTGTCCATTACACAATGAGAGTTTTAGTGGGTACACACATAGTAAAATACATAATGGAGGTAAAATATAAAACATTATATAATATATAATATATATTATTATTATAATATTATTTATTTATTTATTATTAATTTGATTTGTATTCCGCCCCTCTCCGAGGACTCGGAGCGGCTCACAACAAAAACAATACAAATCCAATACTAAAACAATTTAAAACCCTTAATATAAAACAATCATACATTATAATAAAATATTATATAATATAATAGTAAAATGTATCTAAGAAAGAATAGAAGAGAAGTTATAGGAATAGAACATATCAATGAAAGAATAGAAGAAGAGATATAGGAATAGAAGGAAGGTATAGGAGATATAGGAGAGCAATAGGACAGGGGACGGAAGGCACTCTAGTGCACTTGTACTCGCCCCTTACTGACCTCTTAGGAATCTGGAGAGGTCAACTGTGGATAATCTAAGGGTAAAGTGTTGGGGGTTTGGGGATGACACCATGGAGTCCGGTAATGAGTTCCATGCTTCGACAACTCGGTTACTGAAGTCATATTTTTTACAGTCAAGTTTGGAGCGGTTAATATTAAGTTTAAATCTGTTGTGTGCTCTTGTGTTGTTGTATTGAAGCTGAAGTAGTCGCCGACAGGCAGGACGTTGCAGCATATGATCCTGTGGGCAATACTTAGGTCATGTTTAAGGCATCTTAGTTTGACTTCCTGCTCATGCGCAGAAGCCAAATCATGCTGACGCATGCACGCCACAGTTACCAGGAGCGCACCAGTAGCAACCTTGCCTGGTTGTGAGGGATGATGTCAGAAATAAGTTTATTTCTGGAGGTAATATTACAATGCAAGTAAATGGTCTGTAAACCACAGGAAAGGCTAATGTAAGCCATGATCAGTATGTAATCATGGGTTTGCTAATTGTGCTGCAACCTGATTGGCTGTAACCTATATATAAAGAATAACACCCTTGCGTGGGTGTGATTTGTAGTGAGCGGTTTAGTGCTTAGTGTTTTGTGGGTGGTTGCAGTGGTGGATGTAATAGTCGTGTATGATAGTATTGTGATAGTTTATTCAAAGAAATAAACGAAAATAGACTAACAATCCTGGGCCTTGAAAGCCTAGAACTACGGCGCCTAAAACACGATTTGAGTATTGCCCACAAAATCATATGCTGCAACGTCCTACCAGTCAATGACTACTTCAGCTTCAACTGCAACAACACAAGAGCACGCAACAGATTCAAACTTAATACGAACCGCGCCAAACTTGACTGTAAAAAATATGATTTCAACAATCGAGTTATCGAAGCGTGGAACTCATTACCGGACTCAATTGTGTCAACCCCTAACCCCCAACACTTCTCCCTTAGACTCTCCACGATTGACCTCTCCAGGTTCCTAAGAGGCCAGTAAGGGGTGTACATAAGTGCACTGGTCTGCCTTTCGTCCCCTGTCCAATTGTCTTTCCTTTCTTTCATCTATCATATTCTCTTCCTTTCATATATCCTCCCCTCTAAGTTCACTATTACCCTTATATATATTACCACATGTCTTTTTTTCTTCCTATGTATTTGTGTATTGGACAAATGAATAAATAAATAAATAAAATAAATTTTGCTAAGAAGAAAAGTAAAATATATTTTTACAAGAAAGCCTGCTGCAGTGTTTTTTCACTGAAGGCTACAATTAGGTGAACTCTCCCATCAGATGGGAGAGTTGTGAGCCAGGTGAAATTGTGCCTGGGTTTCCACCTCTGTGTTCCCAAAGAGGAAGAACCTGCTACCTGTCGGGAACAAGATGTCCCAGGGCGAGGAGAGCTTGTGATCTCCAGATCTGGCGAGCTCTCTTGTTTTGTGTGTGAGAGAACGAACTTTCCCTAAGTGGCCTCATTGTTTTCATTCTGTCGAAAGTCAAGATGACTTTTTCCCTCCCCCGTCACAACTAAGCACTATTGTAAACTTAAGAACTTTTTTTCCCCCCTTTCTTTCAAACTGCAGGAATTACTTGAATTTCGTCACAGAAGAGATGATCGACCCTTATAGGTGAGACTCTCCAAAAACCTCGTTTTGCATTTCTTGCACTGTTGGTGAGAAGGGGGCCTTGGTGGACTTTGGGGCTATTTTCTTTTTAAATAGTCTTTATTGTTTATATACGTTTTTAAAAAGACAAACAATACATATATAACAAAAAATAAAAAAATAAAGGAGAGAAAAAATAAACAGTTTCCATAATGTAATTGTACATGGTACACATCATAAAAGAAAGAAATAGTAATGCGACTATAAGGGATTATTTTAAAATATATCGAGTTTGTTTGTGTTATTATTATTATTATTTTTTCTGTCGGGCTCTCTGGTAGAATCCTCCCAAAAATTCACAGGTACAAATTTCAGACACACACACGTTTGAAAATTCAAAACAATGTTCTTTATAATGAAAATTCAGTTAACCTAAGCCCTCTTTTGGTATAGCAAAGAGCACTCATCTCCAAACAAACTGGTAATTTGTACAAGTCCCTGATCAGTTCTGTGCTACTTAGCTTGCAGCTGTGAGGCAATTCACAGTCCTTCTTCTTTCACAAAGTGAAACACACTTGACTTTGCTTTAGTTTCAAAGCGGGGAAAAATCAGCACACAAAAGGTCAAAGTCAGTAAAGCAGTCACGAAACACAAGGATCAGATAACCCTCCACAATGGCCAAACCCACAGGCTGCTCTTTATAGCAGCCTCACTAATGACCACAGCCCCACCCAACCACAGGTGCCTCATTTTCTTTGATAATAATCTCTCAGTTGTTGCTGCCTATGCATCGCTCTCCGCATGCGTGGCTGTATCATTAACTCTTGTTCTGAATCCAAGGAGGAGACAGATAATTGATTTCCTTCTGAGCTGTTTGCCCCACTCTCCTCCTCCCTGTCACTCATGTCTTCTTGGTCAGAGGAGCCTTCATCAGCAGATTCCACAGTCCTTGGGGCAGGAGCTGGGCCAGAGCTAACCACAACAATTAGTATTATCTAGATTTGTATGGCGCCCTTCTCCGAGGACCCGGAGCGTATAAATATATAAATACAAATTTATTTGACTTTTGGGCTGTTATTAGGGCAGAAGCCCCAGAGGGAGAGCTGTCAACCAGGTGTCCTTAATAAGCTCTGTTCTCCTTTCAGAAACCTCCCTCTGGCCATCATCATTTCACTGCCCATCGTCACCTTGGTCTACGTGCTCACCAACCTGGCTTACTTCACCACCTTGACACTCGACGAGATGCTGTCGTCAGAAGCCGTTGCCGTGGTAAAATAATGCAATATTCAGGAACGGATGCTCAAGATCACGACACTTTCTCTGGTTCGGTCGTTTTTTCCCCGTGGGCCAATTTGAGCTCAGCCCAATTCTTCCAACTTCTTCCTTTTATGGATGTAAATTGCTCCTTTTGGGGGTGGGGGTGGTTGGTGTTCACTGCCCATCCTGTCCAATATTCCTATGAAATATTTATCTATAATTCTGCCTCTACCCATTGTGGGTAGAGCCCCATTGCAGGTCAGAATTCGAACAGGCATCTTTAGGGTTGACCATGTTCCCTGCTGGGTTGCCAATCAAGTTTAGTTCCCTTCTCATCCCGCCTGCCTTTTCCTTAGGCTACCTAAGGCTTCCTAAGGATTGAATAAGGTTCCGGAGGGAAGTGTGTTTTTAATAGGAAAGTGAACACAAGAACAAGGGGGCACAATCTGAGGTTAGTTGGGGGAAAGATCAGAAGCAACATGAGAAAATATTATTTGACTGAAAGAGTAGTAGAGGCTTGGAACAAACTTCCAGCAGACGTGGTTGGTAAATCCACAGGAACTGAATTGAAACACGCCTGGGATAAACATAGATCCCATCCTAAGATAAAATATAGGAAATAGTAGAAGGGCAGACTGGGTGAACCATGAGGTCTTTTTCCGCTGTCAATCTTCTACGTTTCTATGTTTCCTGGAGTTTTTTCAGGTGAAACGTTTGACCTCCTGTCTCCCTCCCTGTTTGCCGATAGGATTTTGGAAACTACCACCTGGGTGTCATGTCTTGGATTATCCCTGTGTTTGTGGGCTTGTCTTGCTTTGGCTCCGTCAACGGATCCCTTTTCACTTCGTCCCGGTAAGTTTCTGCTATCGGGTGAGAATAAAACATCTCCAAAAACAGAAGCCGATCTCGAGGCATATTTTGGCTTGCAGCATAAAATTCTGGGAAGCTTGCAGTGGTTAAGATAAAAGATAGATAGATAATTTTTTTTTAATATTTATATAATAAAAACTATTTTTTATTAAAAAAAGATAGATAGATAGATAGACAGACAGACAGACAGACAGACAGATAGATAGATATAGAGAGATAGAAAGATAGAGAGATAGAGAGACAGAGAGATAGAGTGTGATAGATAGAGAGAGAGAGAGGGAGAGAGGGATAGACAGAGTGATAGATAGTGATAGAGAGATAGAGATAGATAGATAGAGTGATAGACTGATAGAGATATAGAGATAAAGAGTGATAGGTATAGATAGATAGTGATAGAGAGATAGATAGACAGAGAGACGATAAATAAATAAATAGGTAAATAGTTAAGTAAATAGATAAATAGAGGGAGAGAGGGAGAGAGAGAGAGAGATACACACATGGTAAATAGGTATGCCATATGAGTAGATAAAGGTATAGAGACACAGATATCTACTCCCTTCCTTCCAGCAAAATCTAGGAGTTCGACTGCAATATATTCTTATATTTTGTATTAAAAAACCTATTTTGTGGGCCCCAGTCTGCTGCTGTTTAAAGAAGTGTGAAAAGGCAGCTCTTCTCCAGGCCTTACGATGAGCAGTTGTGAGACCTCCCGCACAACACACACCGGCTGTATTCTATCCAGCCTGGAGTCTTTTCCCTCTTCGGTCTTTCTTCCTTTCAATGGGTTTTATTGTAATGTCCTTATTTTGGATGGTTGGGAGCTGCCCAGAGTTGGGGGAGGAGGGGGGGGGGGCTGGCAGTCTGCGAGTGCAATAAGTAAATAAGTAGTAACCTTTAATCAGTGGTGGCTTCTTCTGCGTGTAAAACTGGTCTAACTAGCTGAGCTGCTCGGTCCAAAAAGACTTTGTCCTGCGCAGAAGTCGAGTTAGCCCCCCCCCTCCCCACAATAACAGTCTTCATAAACTGACCACTTGAAATAGTACTGGCCTGACCCTCGAGCCTTGCAAACAGCCCCCCCGACAGCCTTAAACCCACCTGCTGAAATAGAGCATCCATTAACATTTTAATTCAATCTCTTCTAGGCTTTTCTTCGTAGGTGCTCGGGAGGGACACCTGCCTTCGGTCCTGTCCATGATCCACCCCCGCTTGCTCACGCCGGTGCCCTCCCTCGTCTTCACGGTAAGGAGGCTCCCACGAGTGCAGAAGTTTCTTTGAGGGGGGCAGTTTGCATTGGCGTGGGGCAGGGGGAAATCAGTGCTTTTGCATTGAAGCTAGTTGTCCCATTCAATAGGACGCTGCTTTCTAGTTTCAGTAAGCATCTGGTCCTGAGCAATCGCACTTGCTGAATTTATTTATTTATTCATTCATTCGTTTATTTGTTTGTTTGTTTATTTGTTTGTTTGTTTATTTGTTTGATTTGTATACCACCCCTCTCCGTGGACTCGAGGAAGCTCACAACAAATACAGAACACATAATAAAACAATTTGATCCAACTAATATTAAAAATCACTTCCAGTCATTCATACAGCAATCATACAATCATTCGTTGGCCAGGGGCTAAGAATTAATCGGCCCAAGCCTGATGACATAAATGAGTCTTAAGACTCTTACGAAAGGCAAGGAGGGTGGGGGCAGTGCGAATTTTTGGGGGGGAGCTGATTCCAGAGGGCTGGGGCCCCCACAGAGAAGACTCTTCCCCTATGCCCCGCCAAGCGACATTGTCTAGTTGACGGGACCTGGAGAAGGCCGACTATGTCGGACCTCACCAGCCGGTGAGATTTATTCCAAAGGAGGCAGTCCCGTAGATAATCGGGTCCGATGCCATGTAGGGATTTATAGGTCATCGCCAACATTTTGAATTGAATCCGGAAACCAATTGGCAGCCACTGCAGACTGTGGAGTGTTGGAGAGACATGGGCATGAATTGTGTGGATCTTGGAAGCCTGCAAGCTTGGCGTTGCATCTTGCGGGTGAGAAGGCTGCTCCAGAACTTCTGGGCCTTCCTCCTTCCCTTGAGAGGCACCCAAGCCAACAGCGCATCACATTTCGAATGCGACCATTTCATGCTCTCCTGGGTGGAGCTCCCGTTGGGTCTCTCTGCTTCTGTGCCCCCTCTTGGAGCTCAGAATGGCAGGCCTCACTCCGAGGGGCAACACCCCCTGTTTGCAACCACGTTTGCCGAGTCTGCATTTTGGAGGAAGCGACCGTTGGTTGAATGCGCCCATTCTCCGAAGCGGCTGCCGTCCAGGTCCTGCGTAACGCTGACCTCTCTCCTCTCTCTGGCCATCTCTAGTGCCTCATGACGTTGCTCTACGCCTTCTCCAATGACATCTTTTCGGTGATCAACTTCTTCAGCTTCTTCAACTGGCTTTGCGTGGCCCTGGCCATCATCGGCATGATGTGGCTCCGGTACAAGAAACCAGAGCTGGAGAGGCCAATCAAGGTGAGTCGAGGAGGGGTGATGGCTTAAAATATGCAGTATGGTTAATTGGGTTGAGTGAGTACGAGTGCGTAGTTGTGGTTTTATTTATTTATTTATTTTATTTATTTGATTGATTGATTGATTGATTGATTGGATTTGTATGCCGCCCCTCTCCAGAGACTCGGGGCGGCCAACAGCGACAATAAAACAGTGTACAATAATAATTTGGTATTAGAAATAATTAAAAATCCATTAATATAAAAACCAAACATACATACATACCATGCATAGAATTGTAAAGGCCTAGGGGGAAAGAGGATCTCAAGTCCCCCATGCCTGGCGGCAGATTTTATGCTATTGATTATGTTATATTAGTGTTTTTTTAGATTTTAACATTAGATTTGTAATGTGTTGCACTATTGTTATGTTGTGAGCCGCCCCGAGTCTTCGGAGAGGGGCGGCATACAAATTGAATAAATTATTAACTTATTATTATTAAAATATGGATTGATTATGTGGTGACCTAATTAGATATATTTAGGTACTGCCTTAAGATAGGATCTATGAATTTATAAAATTGTATTAGAAGTATAGAATTATATAGAATTATACAGATAATTAAGATGATTGGAATTATAAAAGATTGCAATAGTTAATGATAGCGAAACGTTCAGTCTCAGAATATTAATTGAGTTTGGAAATACTTAATGAAATTATAAAAAAGCAAATGTGGAAATGTATCATTGATGTATTGAAGTTTTGATGGATATTTATAACAATATCTTATAATATTATGATGAATGTTTAAGAAATGAGGCTTTAAAATAACAGATTGATTAATAGTTATGTTTTTTGTTTTGTTGGTACTTTTTAATTTTAATTGTAATAGTATTTGTTTCTTTTTTCTTATTATTATATATATATATTATCTTATAAGTCTTTTTTATATGAGCTAGGAAGAGGTTGTAAAGGTTTTTAGTTCTTTTAAGGAGAATGTATAAGAAGGCATAGTAGGTATAACGGCCTGCCTGGATTTGCAAGAGGATAATGATATTAATTTAATAAGATTAAAAGAAAATTAATGTTGAATTCGATTAGAAGAAAATTGGATATCTAGATGACAAAAGTGGAGGTCAAAGTGAGAAGGTTTCACGAATAATGGAAGTAATTAATTTGGAACAAGTAATTATTTAGGCAAATACTGTATATATATTTCCTACATGCAAACTTTTTCAATACATTTCAAAATGCCTTCACATTACAATAAAAACAGTATCAAATTAGTAAAGTGAATATAATTGCCCAAAATACAGTATATACCCAATAAAGGTGAGCTTGGCTGAGATTAACACAGAAGGTTCTGGGACCGGTTTTGCAAGGGATTCATTTAAAGGACCTTTGGGAGGAATATAGATTTTTCAGTCCTGAAGCTCGTCCAGATCTGAGGCTGGTTGGATCTAGGCCCAAGTCTGGCGGGTCTTTGGACAGAAGGACTGTTGGGTTTCTCCTGCTTCTAACCCACTTGAGTTCTCCCACGCAGGTGAATGTGCTGTTGCCCATCTTCTTCATCCTCGCGTGCAATTTCCTCATTGTTGTCTCCTTCTGGATGACCCCGAAAGAGTGTGCCATTGGCTTCGCCATCATCTTCAGCGGAGTCCCCGTCTACCTGGTTGGTGTCTGGTGGAAAAACAAACCCAAGTGGCTTCTGCAGAGCATACGTGAGTACTCTGGGTCAATTTCCAAGAGCTGTAGTTGGATGGAAGTGGCGTGTGAGAGAACACCACCCACAGGTCTTTTACTCAGAGATGGGGCTGCTCTTCCACTGGGTTGGAACCTCTTTTTCGTTGCCACCAGAACATGAGGAATGGAGGGAAAGGCTATCCAAGCTGTGTCGAGGTTCTCTGAATTAAATCAGAGTCCAAGTCAAAGTACTCTTTAAAGTTCCGATTTATTTCCAGAGCCGTCCTGACATCTACACTGGGAAGCCTAAATCTGAGTTTCCCAGCCAAAGCACACCTGGGGATGGAGTTTAAAGGAGAATCTGAGTTTCCCACCCAGTTGAAAGTTCCCATCCCTTGTCCCCCCACCCACAAACTTGTCACGTTGCCCACTCAGATTGTGCCAGTGTGGCCAATCCTCCTTCCGCTTCTGCCCAGGTGGGTGGGCATAGAATGGCCTTGAACCTCTCGAAAGAATGCTTTGTTGGCTGCATCTGCTCCCTCCTGAAAATCCCCCCTTCCCAAGCTCCCACAAACATCAGGCCTTCTATAGATAGTGTGGCAAGCCGTTGATTTATCCCCAACTTCTGCACCGGCTTGACATGCTGGCTGCCTGCAATTTGGCAGTTCGATTCTCACCAGGCTCAAGCTTGGCTCAGCCTTTCCTCCTTCCAAGGTGGGTCAAACTAAGACCCTGATTGTTGGGGGCAAGTGGTTGACTCTGTAAACTGCTTAGAGGGGGCCGGAAAAAATTTAAATGCTATTCCTTCCTTCCTTCCCTCCTTCCTTCTTTTTCCTTCCTTCCTTCCTTCCTTCCTTCCTTCCTTCCTTCCTTCCCAAGGCCAATGATTACAATATTTCAGGCTAACTCTGCCCACTTCCAGGAATTCAATCCTGACCAGCTCAAAGTTGACTCAGCCTTCCCTCCTTCCGAGGTGGGTCAAATGAGGACCCAGATTGTTGGGGGCAAGAGGCTGACCGCTTAGAGAGGACTGGAAAAGCACTGTGAAGCGGCATATAAGTCTAAGGGCTATTGCTGCCAGGATCTTCAGTAATCATACGTGGGCAGTGCTGCCCCACCTGCAGAAAGGCAGGATGGGGCATGATTGGGAGGGGCACCAGGCACTTACTCCAGCCAAGTGGTGTAGGTGTCCACACTCTGGTGTCTCTTGAAAGGAGCAGCCAGGCATGCTTGGACTCGGCACGAGCCAATGCCAAAGTCAGCCTCCAGGTGTTAAAGGACATTTTGACAGATCGAGGCTGGAACTTTGCCATATCCAGTGGATCCTCCGTGTTGAAGCAACCACAGATTCCTAGTAGAATTGTTTCTGGTTCTCTTGTTTATTTTGTGTTTTATTGTTGTCGAGAGCTACTTTTTAAATTGAATTGTGCAAACTGCCATGACTCCATCCTCTTCGAGGGGGAAGGACAAGTGACGGAGATGGTGCGATTCCTCTCTCGGTGTCCTGGGTGAGCAAGGTGGACAGGGACTTCAAAAGCTCTTTTTGCTCGTGTTAATCGCCTTCCTTTCCTTTCCTCCCCAACAGACTCCACCACGATCCTGTTCCAGAAGCTGATGGAAGTGATCCCACAAGAGACTTAAAAAGGGGGACAAAACCATCCATCTCCAGTTCAAGCCAACGCACAACCTTCTTTTTGAAACATAAGTATGACTGATTTGTCCCTGAAAAAAAACCCAGAAACTGCGGAAACAGCTTCTGTCCACCCCCTGCTCCTCTCGAGGTCTTCTCCAACTCTGGCCAGGCCGTTGAGAAGTTGATGGTGGAGAAGAACCATCCCAGGTGCAAATTTTAAAATCGGGAAGAGGAGGCTCGCTTAGACGAGGAGAGAGGCCGCCACCCAAAATTGAGAAAACGGGGGGAAGCCCGCAAGGCTGTTTTGTTTACATGCGCAACTATGGACTTTATTTAGTTTATTTACCAGCTGTTACAACATTGGCAGAAGAAGGAAAAAGCAGAGGGAAAAAAATGGCAGACGATGGATGAGGTCTAGCAACTTGGAGCGTCCCTCGAAAGACGTCACCGGACTCTCCTTGCCAACAAAGGGGGCCCTGCAGAAGAGGCCGACCCCACAAACTGACAGCAGACTGAGCAAGCCCCCTCTCATTCTCAGTGGACTACTTAGTTCTGACCGGCGTATTTTTTAAAAAAATTGTTTGATTTTAATTTTTTTTTAGTGACATTATTTTTAAAGCTTTCTTCTCCTTTGGACTCCCACGCAACCACCTCGTGTCCATTTCCCATAAAGCATTTTTTTGTACAGTTATAATTGGCATTGATTTCAGGCTGAAATTTCTAGACACTCCTCAGAACTAGGATGGATCCGTGCGACAGTCTCTCGGGCAGTGCGTCTCAATTTGGGCCAGTTTCATCCGTGTGGACTTCAACTCCCAGAATTCCTGGCTTAGGGAACTCTGGGAATTGAAGTCCATGGCGTTTAAAGTGCCCCGTGTAGAGAAAAACTGCTCTAAAGCCACTGAATTTGCCAGTTTGGGGGAACATGATTTTCTTGACGTTGGCAGGTTTTCATACTTGGCGTTCTTAATTTGAACCTCATTTCCTACCAGCAGTCAATGGTTCGACTAAACTTATTGCATTTTTCTCATTGTACAGAATGTCATTCAATACAGCAGTGTTTCCCAACCTTGGCTACTTGAAGACATCTGGACTTCAACTCCCAGAATTCCCCAGCCAGCATTCGCTGGCTGGGGAATTCTGGGAATTGAAGTCCAAATATGTTCAAGTGGCCAAGGTTGGGAAACACTGCAATACAGCACCGTAAATGTATTCTTAAGAAAGGGCTGGAGGCCACTTTGCTTTGCGTGGAGAGACATGGGAAGCATAAGGCAGAAGAGGGCACCAAGTGGGAACAAGCAGAACATTTAATGTTTTTCGGTGTGTCTGTCTGTCTGCTTCTGTGGCACTTTTCTTGATCCGTAGCGTTTCTCAAACACGCAGCTAGACTTTGGCTGAGCAAGCAACAGGGTTTTGAGTTACAGAGCAAAGAATTGAAACCCATATTTGTGTGATTTGTTATGGCTGTTTTGGCTCTTTTGCTCAGAATTGGGTGGGATGCTTCGACCCATGGGGTCTGTTTTTCTTTCTCCTCCATTCTCTGGGAATGTCTGGCCTGGAAAGTTTGGTTTTTGTACAGCCAAAGGTCTCCAACCGTGGCAACTTTTAAGACCTATGGACTTCGACTCCTAGAATATCTGGATCCCAGATGCATGGACCTCAACTCCCCAAATTCCCCAGGCAGACACTCAAGTCCACACATCTTGTAGTCTAGACCAGTGTTTCCCAACCTTGGCAATTTGAAGATATTTGGACCTCAACTCCCGGAATTCTGGGAGTTGAAGTCCAAATATCTTCAAGTTTCCAAGGTTGGGAAACACTGGTCTAGACATTCTGAGAGTTGAAGTCCACAAGTCTTAAAAGTTGACAAGGTTGGACACTGCTGATTTTGACTTGAGCTGCGGAAACATTCATCCAGCCAGCAAGGGGGCAGAAACCCAGATGGACAGCAGCTCCGTTAAATAAAATATATAAATCCAGAGTTTATATCGTAAAACAGGAGGCAAGAAGTGGTTTTCCTTTTTCTTGCTTGCCAGATGCTAACCTCTGTATCTCTGCATTGTTTGCTGCACGGAGTTGTGTATGTTGTGGTTATCGAAACATGGAAACAGGCAAAATAATTTGGCTGGAGTCCAGTGTGGGGGCGGGGAGAACAGTTGAGGGCAACCCATCTGTCAGTTGTGATGCCAACAAAGGCAAATTGCAAAAACCCAGGCGCCACAATGTCGAGTGGGGGCCTTTTTCACTCTTCCTGCTGGGGCTTCTGGTGTCCTCGGTGCAGCTGTCCCAAATCCACTTCCCATCTGTTGTCCATTGCAAAATGCTTTTTCTGCCTTTATTCCCTAATATTAAGGAAATGGTCTGCCCTTAAACATTTGCAATGTCCAAACAGCATGGCGATTCAGAAATGGTGAGGTCATCGCAGTGGTCCTGTTGTGCAGAGATGGGAAAACTCCATCGTCCTTCAGCACATCTGGCGAGGTTTGGTTCCCCTTATTGTTAAGCGCTCTTTTGTCCTGTGGACAGTACGGCACCCAGACCTCTTGCCCTCCAGATAAGTTGCATTACAACACCCATTATCCCCTGCCCACCCAATTCACAAAGCCCCCTGGCTTGGAACAGTATTCTAGCCACAAATTTAGTATACTAGGTGGTTTTTCCCCCCATAAATGAGGATAGAAATGTTGAGTGTCGAGCCCAGGTAAGAACTGCAAAGAATGGTTGCAGTTCAGAGCTTTAGGACTCGTTCTTTTCCCCATTCTGCTTGCCCCCCCCCCCATTTCTGTTGCTTACCACTCAAGAATATTTGGCATTCTTTAAGCATTTATTAAGCACACCCAAATTCTGCAGAGCCTTGTAGTATTCCTTTTGTGTATCCCCCTCCCACCCAGTTCCTTTCGTTCTTTCTTAGTTGTGCCTTATTGTTTTGGGACTTCTGCTTACTGCCCGTTTTGGCTTCAGTTGCGCTCACCATTATCGGTGGAGCCGAGGAGTCAAACGTGGCAGGCTGCAACTTGGTAAAAGAAACCAGCCGGCCAACCTGACAATGGCTTTGCTTTGTTGTGCGTTGCCCGGGTGTCTTTCGCCACGACTTTTCTTTCCGTCACATAGTCCAGTTCTGCACTGCTTTTATCAACTTTGTGCATGGGGCCTGGTTGACTTTCTCATTGCTTGAGGTGAAGAGCGCATCAAGAAAAGGCTAAGGGTGCAATTCAACGGAAGCTGTGAGCCAGGTTCATGAGCATTGGGCCAAAAATCCATTAAGGGTTTTCTGAAACCACAAGGCCCCAATGATCTGGGGTGGAGTGAGCTCTTCAGCTGGTTCCTAAACAAAGGTGATGTTTCTGCAGCTAGAGCAGACAGGTGTCCAAGCTTGGCAACTATAACACCTGTGCACAATGGCTGGCTGGGGAATTCTGGGAGTTGAAGTCCACAAGTCTTAAAAGGTGCCAAGCTTGGACACTCCTGAACTAGAGTGGAATGGCCATCTAGGCTGGGGGTCTCCAACTTTGGCAACTTTACGACTTCTGGATTTCAACTCCACGTGAGCTGGCTGAGGAATTCTGGGAATCGAAGCCCACAAGCGGTGAAGTTGCTAAAGTTGGAGAGCCCTGATGTAGGCAACCTGTTGTGGTCCTTCTGGAGCTCTTCCAGTTTGTCTTATGGATGGACGAGGCTCATTTCAGGAGTGGAATATATTGGGACTTTCTGGGGGAGATGCAGAAATATGACAAGCCTGGTAGCCTATTCATACTCAAAGAGTTACGTGCTGGGGCAAACGACCAATCACGCTCCCCAAAATGGTGCTTTTCGGAAGAATTCAAACCCCCAGAATTCGTGGCCCTGCCAGGCCCAGGTTTTTTCTACGCAATTTGCTTGAAAAGTTCACGCGGATCTCCTTTCTCTTAGCTTGCGTCTCTGCCCTTAAATCAATCTTCTTTTTAATCCTTTGGAAGCAGATTATGTAATCGCACAACATTTGCACAGGCAACAGGGTTGTTATCTTTGTAACTACTGAGTGAAATCTGACTCCTTAGGAATCTATATTTTCTTTTAATATAGTTTTTTTTTTATAAAATAAAAAAGAAATAACGAAGTCTTTACTTTAAGCTAAGGAAAAAGAAACATAATTTAAAAAAACCTTTTTGTTACATTTGGAAAATAAATATTTTTACTAATTTAATTATTGTGCTCTATTTTAAACGAGTGAGTATCGGTGTAGAAAGTGCAGCTCTTATTATCTAATATTTTGCATTTGTCCGCATAGAGTTGATCTAAGATTTGTGCTTTTTTTTTTATGAGTTCTGTAGTAAAAGGGTCAATTCTGCCTTGTAAAGAGATGTTTAATGCAGTCCAATTTGTCTTTTTTACTGTGTTTTTCTCCCCTCCTGGATTTGTTATAGTTCAGTATAAACCATGGCTATTCCATTTTAAATGTTCTGGTTTTTATTTGAACAAAGTTTTCTGAATTTCAAGCTGGCTGTTCTGAGTATTTCTTGGGTCGCTTGTTTAACATAGATCTCCGCAGGGTGTTCTCCCGGGGAATGTCCATTTCTGATTCTTTACCAATCCGAAAAGAAACTCAAGAGTACAGGGGCACCTCTAGTTACGAACTTCATTCATTCCATGACCAGGTTCTTAAGTAGAAAAGTTTGTAAGAAGAAGCAATTTTTCCATTAGGAATCAAAGTAAAAGCAAATAATGTGTGTGATTGGGGAAACCACAGGGAGGGTGGAGACCCTGTTTCCTTGCAGGA
Organism: Erythrolamprus reginae; assembly: GCF_031021105.1. Taxonomy (NCBI): domain Eukaryota; kingdom Metazoa; phylum Chordata; class Lepidosauria; order Squamata; family Dipsadidae; genus Erythrolamprus; species Erythrolamprus reginae. The sequence goes on from NC_091958.1 coordinate 1,757,805, forward strand.
GATTCCTAGAGAGGCCCCACGGAGGTTTCTCCCAGCCTTTTCCGGCCCTGTTTCCTTGCAGGAGATTCCTAGAGAGGCCCCACGGAGGCTTCTCCCAGCCTTTTCTGGCTCTGTTTCCTTGCAGGAGATTCGTAGAGAGGCCCCATGGAGGCTTCTCCCCTCCTTTTCCGGCCCTGTTTCCTTGCAGGAGATTCGTAGAGAGGCCCCACGGAGGCTTCTCCCCTCCTTTTCCGGCCCTGTTTCCTTGCAGGAGATTCGTAGAGAGGCCCCACGGAGGCTTCTCCCAGCCTTTTCTGGCCCTGTTTCCTTGCAGGAGATTCCTAGAGAGACCCCACGGAGGCTTCTCCCTGCCTTTTCCGGTTAAAAGTTTGGAGGCTCAGGTTTGTAAGTGGAAAATGGTTCTTGAGAAGAGGCAAAAAAATCCTGAACACCCGGTTCTTATCTAGAAAGGTTCGTAAGTAGAGGCATTCTTAGGTAGAAGTACCACTGTATTTAGGCAGCTCCGTATGGATCAACAGGAATTGAGAAAAGACTTTGTGCTGGCGGAATTCTGGGGGATTATGAGAGTTGAGATCCACAGTTCTTTTTAAGTTACCAAGGCTGGACACTCCTGGAATAAGCTCTATTTGGCCATGGGTGCATAGCGCCAGAGCAGAAGTTTGCAAACCAAAATATCCAGCTTTGTATAAATTTTGAATTTGCAAAATAGTTGAAGGTTGCATTAATCAACTCTGCAAAGCCAGGAAGACGACGGCAAAGCGGTTTTAGCATCTGTGAATACAGCTAGTAAATCTTTCCTTACACTGGTACTATAACAATAAGGTAAGTTTCCTTTTCCTAGGAAAATTTACAGTGTTGGGAAAGAACTTTTACCTGCACACGGAGAAAGGCAGGCGTACAGATTTTAAAGCGGGAAGCTCTTAGTGCGCTTCAGAAATTTTGCATTGGGTTCTAGCAAACTCAGCTTGTTTTTAGGTCCTCGGAAAATCCAAAAGGCTTTTTCCAAACCGTAGTCAAAACATTGGAGCGGCTGGTGGGAAGAATCTGCTGATAGGGTACAATTCATGGCGGATAAATAGCTAAAGGAGGTTTTCTTTACAAGAATGTATCAGGAGCACATCTGACTTCCAAACACCCAGCTTCCAAATTGGGCAGCCGTGAAGACCTTGCTTTAATATCTCGGTCTTTTTCGACAGCCTCCAGCATGAAGGGGAAAAGGACAAGGAAATGCCACTCCCAGCTTTGCGAGACCCTCGCAGGTGGCATTTTGTGGGCAAACTCCCTCTTTAATTGTGATGGAGCCAGTCCTCGATGGTGCCACCTGCTTTGTTTTCTGCTAAAGAAAATTAATCCTGTTCTGTTATACAGAGGAAGGAAAAGATAAAGATTAGGATCCTCCGGGTGAGCTTTCTAAATCAAATTAACTCTGCTGTGGGTGCACCTAGCAATTTGCAAAATCCAGGAATCAGCCCATAATCTCACCACCTGCCTGAGACAAATTGCTCTCTGATTTTTTTTCAAAGAGCAGCCAGCTTCCCAGTTAAGTTGCAATTGGAAGACACCATAAGAGAAGAAAAAGGAGAAGATGCTCTTGGGGCTGTTATTTAGCCAGACTTGAGAATAAAATAACGTTCCTTCACCTTTTTCTTCACTCAACTCTTGTGTCCTTCAACGACACAAATCAGCTGACGATGTGCGTTAGTTAGTGCTCAGTTGTGAGATGTAAGCCTAGTAAATCTGCATCCAAGTTGGGAATGGAATTGCCTGGAGCATCAAATTCTCCCCTTTGTATTTATCTAGGCATGTGTGAATGCATGAAACTCACATAATTTAAAGGGATGTTCCGATTTGGTTAAAAACTGCACCGCTTGCAAGCTGCGAATGTGAGGGGAAATGTGATAGCTAAGAGGATAATCTCAGTCACTCATGCCTTCATCACCTCCAGGCTCCACTACTGCAATGCTCTCTACATGGGGCTACCTTTGAAGAACGTTCGGAGACTTCAAGGAGTGCCAAAGGCAGCCGTGCGAGCCATGGGCCCCCAAGATCTGCCCACGTCTCACCATCACTCCGCGAGCTGCATTGGCTGCCGATTGGTCTCTGGACGCAATTCAAAATGTTGGTTATGACCGACAGTGTTATCTCTAATTTTTTGGGGGGGTGGGCGGAAAAGTATAGTGTCTGAGCGGCAGTCCCTTCGGGACTGGGCGGCACAGAAATAATAATAAAATTTCCCTCTCGGCTTCTGGGCAGGTTTGGAAAACTCTGAGTTGATGATGATTTTTAAGTGAGCGATTGCTCACTGCTCAGCTTAGAGGGAACTATGATGACCGATAAAACCCTACATGGCATTGGACCAGATTATTTGCAGGACTGCCTTCTGCAGCATAAGTCCCAGCGACCGGTCAGGTCCCACAGAGTCGGCCTGCTATAGGCCCCATCAGCCAGACAATGCCGTCTGGCGGTGCCTAAGGAAAGAGCCTTCTCTATGGTGGCCCCGGCCCTGTGGAATCGGCTCCCTCCAGAGATTCATACCGCCCCCACCCTCCTGGCCTTCTGCAAGGTTTTGAAGACTCATTTTTGCCTGGGACCGTTGAATGTTAATATCTATCTCCAGCCGACGATATAAATGTGTAATTTGGTAGGATGAATGTGGATGAATGTGGATGATCGCTTTTGTGAATTTGGGTTTTTAGATTATTTTTTAACTTTAGATTTCTTACATGTTCTCCTTCTGTATCCTGCATTTATTTCCATTGTGAGTCTGCGGAGAAGGGCGGCATAGAAATCTAATAAGTAAGTGAGTAAGTAAGTAAGTAAGTAAGTAAGTAAGTAATTAAGTAAGTCAATCAATCAATCAAACAAACAAACAAACAAAGAAGCTGAGAAGGAAGGCAATTCAAAGAGAAAAACAGCTGTGGCTAAGAGCTCAATGCTTCAAGCAATCGTGTAATGCCCCTAAACAATAGCACTTCAATCATACTATTGGGGGCATCTTGATTTTCTGACCATACCTGTGAAAACACACACGCAAGCACAGAAGCAGTTTCTTTCAACTTGTGGCATCAACTGAGTGAGGACTGATGCAAAGACGCAGTACATTTTCACTGCTATCCGGATTTCTGGTGCAAGGAATCAAATCCAGACCCTCTGAGAAGGTGTAGAGCCCAGTTTTCTTAGAGAATAGGAATAGAATAGAATTCCTTATTGGCCAGGTGTGATTGGACACACAAGGAATTGGTCTTGGTGTCTTATTTATTGATTAAACATAGCAACATAGAAGACTGACGGCAGAAAAAGACCTCCTGGTCCATCTAGCCTGCCCTTATGCTATTTTTTTGTATTTTATCTTAGGATGGATATATGTTTATCCCAGGCATGTTTAAATTCAGTTCCTGTGGATTTACCAACCAGGTCTGCTGGAAGTTTATTCCAAGAATCTACTACTCTTTCAGTGAAATAATATTTTCTCATGTTGCTTTTGATCTTTCCCCCAACTAACTTCAGATTGTGTCCCCTTGTTCTTGTGTTCACTTTCCTATTAAAAACACTTCCCTCCTGGACCTTATTTAACCCTTTTTTTGTCCAATACACAATGAGTTGATTTTGATTGATTTTGTCCAATACACAATGAGGGTTTTAGTGGGTATACACATAGTAAAATACATGATGAAGGTTATAGAGGATACACTCATAGTAAAATATATCTAAGAAAGAAGAGAAGAGAAGTTATAGGAATATAAGAAAGGTATAGGAGATATACGAGAGCAATAGGACAGGCGACGGAAGGCACTCTAGTGCACTTGTACTCGCCCCTTACTGACCTCTTAGGAATCTGGAGAGGTCAACCGTGGACAGTCTAAGGGTAAAGTGTTGGGTGTTTGGGAATGACACTATGGAGTCCGGTAATGAGTTCCACGTTTCGACAACTCGGTTACTGAAGTCGTAGTTTTTACAGTCAAGTTTGGAGCGGTTAATATTAAGTTTAAATCTGTTGTGTGCTCTGGTGTTGTTGTGGTTGAAGCTGAAGTAGTTGCCGACAGGCAGGACATTGCAGCATATGATCTTGTGGGCAATACTTAGATCTTGTTTAAGGCGTCTTAGTTCTAGGCTTTCTAGGCCCAGGATTGAAAGTCTAGTCTCGTAGGGTATTCTATTTCGAGTGGAGGAGTGAAGGGCATTTCTGGTGAAGTATCTTTGGACATTTTCAAGGGTGTTAATGTCTGAGATGCAGTATGGGTTCCAGACAGATGAGCTGAATTCGAGGATGGGTCTGGCGAAAGTTTTGTAAGCTCTGGTAAGTAGTGTGAGATTGCCAGAGCAGAAGCTACGTAGGATTAGATTAACAACTCTTGAGGCCTTCTCCACGATGTTGTTGCAGTGGGCTTTGGCACTTAAACCTTTTGTTATTAGTCTACCAAGGTCTTTAACTGAGTGGGGGTTATCTGTGATCATTTGATTATTCAATTCGTATTTGGAGTTCAGATTCTTCTTCCCAATGTGTAGGACGGAGCATTTGCTAGTTGAGATTTGGATCCAGCACATCGCCAACCGTCCTGCCTGAACATCTCCAGATGGACCTGAGGCATGGAGGTATCTCCCGTGCCTACGTGTCTTCTACTGAGCCCCTTTGTCCTCCTGGAGAAGAACCAACGATGGCCCGTACAGCTGCTGCTACGTGTAGGGCTCCGACTCCCTTCTCTCACAGTCGGTCGAGATCGTTATCTTACCTTTGTTTCAAGCATACCTGTCCTTGGCTAAGACACGTCCATGCTTGGAGGACATTGTCTGGGTTTGTTTAGCTTGGCCCCCATTTGGCTGTTGTGCACTTCACGGAGCCCAGCATGGTCCTTTCTCCAGGAGCCAAGGAAAATACAAATGTCAAAAAGATAAAAACCGCCGGGGCATGTTATAAATAGCCCATCTGCAGGAAAGCAGATCAAGATAAGTGGCCGAGCAGAGTCCAGTCTTGAAAGCACTTCCTCCTCCCCCAATTCTGGCTACACACACACACACACACACTTGTTCGCACATCATTCCCACCCATCCACTTTATGTAAGTAAATATCGTGAATGTGCAGCTGGACCCGTCCTGCTGGAAAAGCACACATGCACCTTGAATGGCCTGTGCATAAATGCACCTTCTTTTCTTGGGAATCCTGTTTGTTATTTGTTTCTGGGAATTGCACCCCACCAGGTTCTTTCTTTCTTTCTTTCTTTCTTTCTTTCTTTCTTTCTTTCTTTCTTTCTTTCTTTCTTTCTTTCTTTGTTGGATTTCTATGACCGGTCACTGAGATTCATGGGGCAGAAGGCAGTCCTGTAGGTAATCTGGTCCTACGCTATGCAGGGCTTCATTACCAACACTTGGAATTGTGTCCAGAAACCAATCGGCAACCAATGCAGTCCGTGGAGTGTTGGAGAAACATGGACATGTCTGGAAAGGTCCACGACGGCTTGCGCGGCTGCATTTAGCACGATTATTCTTATTCCAGGAACCTTTTTAATTGTTCGCTGCTGATGAAACATCTTCTCCAAACTCTCTGCAATTCCCCATCTCCCCTGGCATAAAAATGTAGCCCCCCCCCCCATGGCTGCTGCGCTACAAGTTCAGGCCGCGGAGGCAAGACTGTGCAGTGTGGCTGGGCCCGACTGCCAGAGGCACAGCGTGGGCTCCGAGAGATGCTCAAACATGGCTTGGGCTGCAATGTTACACCATGAATCCCACTCAGCGCATCAGTGTTGTAATCCTAGCTGTAGAGAAAGGTAGCGGGTGGGGGAAGGTGAGACACGGACTGCAGAAAGAGGAGATTTACAGGGATGGGGAGGATCTTGAAGAAAGTCCAAGGTCCTTGCTGGTGGGTGGACGGCAGGCTTTGAACACCATGGTGGACCAACCCCTGCAAGAACCGCCTGCTGCTTCTAATTCTTGGCTCTCTGCCCACCACCCAGGTTTCCACCTGCGGTTCTTCTCATGCTAGTTGTCTATCAACGCAGAAATCTGTTTGATGGCCACATCCTGCCACATCCTTGTTCCCAGGTAAACTGCAGGTGGAGTGAACAAGTATAGGCGGAGACTTGCAATTGAATTGCCAAGCCTTCCTCCCACGTGAAGTGGGCAATACTTCTGCCGTTTCTTTTGTCTCCCCCTGGCACAACTTTCTCACCAGTTTAATTCCAATGGACCCATGGAAGAGAATGGACAGAGACCAAGAGGCCTCTGCATTCATTCATTCATTCATTCATTCATTCATTCATTCATTCATTCATTCATTCATTCGATTTTTATGCCGCCCTTCTCTTTAGACTCAGGGCGACTTACAACATTTATTATTATTTATTTATTATTTAGATTTGTATGCCGCCCCTCTCCACAGACATGTTAGCGATAGCACTTTTTTAACAGAGCTAGGCTATTGCCCCTACAATCCGGGTCCTCATTAATGTATGAGGGTCACCCAGAAACTTATGCACCCCATTTTTCCCCTCATCCTACAGTAATGGTGCGAATGTGGAACTTTAGATTGTGTGGAAAGGGACCGATTAACGATGGAACTAAATGATCAGTTTTATGCATGGTTCGTCTGGGGTATATGACTGTTTTTATATTAAGGGTTTTAAATTGTTTTTAATCATTGGATTTGTACTGTGTTTTGTTGTTGTGAGCCCCTCCGAGTCTCCTGAGAGGGCGGCATACAAATCTAAATAATAGTAATAATAATAATAATAACAACAACAACAACAACAACAACAACGCTGGGCGCAGTGCCAAAGGGTCTCAGTGGACATTTGAAAACCATCAGAATTGACAAAACCTCCACCTGTCAATTGCAAAAGGCCCCTTTATTGGGATCGGCAAACATAATTCACCACTACATCACACAGTCCTAGGGGCTTGGGAAGCGCCCGACTGATGATGAAATACGAAATCCAACATAGTGAGCTCGTTTGCTGTGTTGTATTGACATAATAATAATAATAATAATAATAATAATAATAATAATATAAATTAATAATAATAGTAATATTAATAATACTAATTCAGATTACTGCTTTATTTGGACAAAATGGTATAAATGGATACAAAAAAGAAATTCAAAACAACAGTAAGAGATGGACGGAAAAAGAAAACAGTGGTGCTTTTCAAAGGCCCCCCAATAACGAGAACAGTGTCCATAAAGGATGCTGATTTTTTTTCTTTATTAATGCAATCTTCCTGCTTTTTATTATTATAAATAATTTTGGGAGGTTAAATAAACAGTCCAAAATATTGAATGGGTGCACGAAAGCACAAGGAAGCTACAAAGCAATGCGATTTCACAGCCTGATGAGCTTCTTTGGACTGGTAGGACAACTAACCCCTTCTCGCAGATATATTTCCCCAGCACAGCAGTTTCTCTCCCGGTTTTGAAAACAGGAAAGATGACTGCAGAGGCAGGGAATCCAGCACAGATGATACTTCAGGAAATATATTCAGGAATAGTCAGATAATGATCGCCCAAGGCCAGAAATAATGCATTACAAATGTGAATATCTACAGAAGGGTTTTCCTTCTGTATTACTTAATAGGCAGGTATTAATACACTGAAGATTTTAATGAAGAAACTGGACTGCTATTTGCCCGAAATGATTTAGGTCCCCTGCCTGAGTAGTGGGTTGGACTAGAAGACCTCCAAGGTCCCTTCCAACTCTGTTAGTTTAGCTTACTCATGAAATCCTGTTTGTTCCAATAAATAAAATAAGTTTCAGTTTAGGTTTATTGGATTTATATGCCACCCCTCTCCAAGGACTCGGGGCAACTTACAACATATAAAAAAAGACAATATATATATCAAAATCCAAATAATTAAAATTCAGTTACAACTAAAAAACGAAAGAACCATTTAAAATACATTCATAACCATTCAATCAACAAACCGTCTATACATTCATTGATCAGTGGGGAGAATCTAATGACCCCAAGCTTGGTGGCATAGGTGAGTCTTTAGACTCTTACGAAAGGCGAGGAGGATGGGGGCAGTATGAATCTCTGGGAGGAGCTGATTCCAGAGGGCTAGGGCCCCCACAGAGAAGGCTCTTCCACTAGGCCCTGCCATACAACGGTGTCTAGTTGACAGGACCTGGAGAAGGCCGACTTTGTGGGACCTAACCGGTCACTGGGATTTATGTGCCAGGAGACGGTCCCATAAGTAATCTGGCCTAATGCCATGTAGGGCCTTAAAGGTCATAACCAACACTTTGAATTGAGTCTGGAAACCAATCGGCAGAGCACAGAGCGTTGGAGAGAGGTGGACATGTCTGGATAGTCACGTGACTGCTCACGCGGCTGCGCTCTGCACAATTTGTAGTTTCAGAACAGTCTTCAAAGGTAACCCCATGTAGAGAGCATTGCAGTAGATGAACCTCGAGATGATAAGGGCATGAGTGACTGTGAGTAGAGACTCCCTGTCCAGATAAGGCCGCAACTAGTGCACCAGGCAGACCTGGGCAAACGCTCCCCTTGCCACAGCTGACAAATGATGTTCCAAAGTCAGCTGTGGGTCGAGGAGGACGCCCAAGTTGCGGACTCTCTCAGAGGGTCAGAGGTTCTCCTCCCAGGGTAATGGATGGACAGATGGGATTGTCCTTGGGAGGCAGAACCCACAGCCACTCCGTCTTGTCGGGGCTAAGCTTGAGTCTGTTAGCCCCCATCCAGACCCTAACAGCCTCCAGACACCAGCACATCACTTCCACAGCTTCACTGAAATAAAATAATAAAACAAAACAAAACCTGTAGGGGAAATTTTTGAATTTCACCCCTGCCTGGAGACCCTCTTGGTGAAGGCGAGGAGAGGTTTTGGGGTGAAAAGTGTCCAGGAAGAGGTCTTGGCCGGCTTCCTACTGGGCTCGGGCCCTTTCTCCACCCCATAGAAATGCAGGCCAAACACCCTGGCACAGTAGTGGCTACCATTTGCGCACACTCTCTCGTGCGACATTTCTGCGCATGAGCAGAAGTGTCCCAGGCGGATGCGCAGAACCTCCTGCCGCCGCTACTGGTTCTAAGAACCGGACCGAACCGGGAGCAACCCAATACTGCGCTTGGCATGATGCAACTTTTTGGCTGCTCTTGCATCATCCTCTCAACGATGGGACCGTCAAGCGCGGCTTCTAAACCAGGCTGGGAAGTTGCGCCAGGAGAAGCTGCCCGTCTGTTGCATAGGACTGCCCCCTGGTGGCGACTGGCAGCCCCTGCAGCTGCAGCAGCTCATCACATAGCAGCCCAAATTGCATCAGCTGCATGTTTGCCAAAGGAAGGGCTCCTTTTATCCGGCCCACACAGCCGCTCCCTGGGAACTGTCATTTTTCTTACTTTCCTGCTGGCATTGCCGGCAGGAAAGCTTCACCCAAAACCTCAAAACCCTTCTGCGTTTTCCTCCGCTTCTTTTTACTAAAGAATAGGATTTATTTACCATATTTTGTAAATAAATATAAGATGCACCACTGTGTTTGGGGAGAAAAAGAGGTGAAAGAATCTGCTTACAGATATTCATCTGGCTAGCGACCTTAGCCAGCACATTATTTTATCCCCTGGTTAGGGCTTTAAAAAACACACCTTATTCCGAGAGAGCAACAATGAAAGAACATCATTAGCACCTGGAAAGAAATATTCAGGGCAAGTAGAGCAATGGGAAAAAACCCCTACAAAGACAGGGTTTGGAAAACATTATTCACAGAGAGTAACAATGAAAGGGCTTGCAAGGGGGTAAGAGCTGGGAACATCGTTAGCACCTTATTAGGCTGGAAAGAAACTTATTTGGAGCAAATAGAGCAATGGAAAAAAACCCTGCAAAAACTTAGGGCTTGGAAAACATTCTTCGCAGAGAGTAACAATGAAAGGGCTTGCAAGGGGGTAAGAGCTGGGAACATCGTTAGCACCTTATTAGGCTGGAAAGAAACTTATTTGGAGCAAGTTAGAGCAATGAAAAAAAACCTGCAAAGACTTAGGGCTTGGAAAACATTCTTCGCAGAGAGTAACAATGAAAGAGCCTGCAAGGTAAGAACTGGGAAGATCGTTAGCACCTAGTGAGGGCTGAAAAAAAGCTTTGGAAAAAAGCTACACTCAGAGTATAAGATGCACCCAAATTTTCAGCCTCTTTTAGGGAATAAAAAGGTACCTCTTATACTCCAAAAAATACGGTAATTTATTCATTTGAAGGACTGATTGTATGGTGCATGATGGGATGAATGCAATTGATTAATTTTAAGCATTGGGTTTTTCAGATTATATTTAACTTAGATTTCTAACACATTTGCAATACTTTTGCTGTAAGCCACCCCAGTCTCAGGAGAAATCGAATTAATTAATAAATAAAGTAAATAATTACAGGATCTGGCATTTGAGGCTTCCAGGCTCCAGCAAGCAGGAGGGTTAGGGAAAGGAGGTTTCTGGATGGCTGTGTGGTTGTGGAGCTGGGGTAGGAGGGGGCCTGGGTGCTTTCTGAGCCTGGGCATTTTCTCGCAGACAATGACCGTCTGCAAAGGAGCCCCCTCCTGCCAAACCCTGAGCTACCAAGATTCTCCATTACTGTACTGTACTCTATTGATTTCCCCCCACCCCAAATGCTGTTTCCTTTTTTGCAAGGCTGCGTCAACCCTCGCCTTGCAAAGCAGCCTCCCTCCGGCAGATGGCACCCTTTTGCAAACTCTCCTCCTCCTGGTTCTTTTTTCCGCTGGCAGGAAATGCTCCGGGAACAGGAAAGTCCCAGGGTTTACAAGGCCCGGCCTGCCATGTGAGCGCAGCCGCCCCGACTCTGCCAAGATGGGCAAGAAGAGCAAGAAGGAGAGGAAGGCCAAGGGGGCCGAGAAGACGGCGGCCAAGATGGAGAAGAAAGTCTCCAAGCGCACCAAGAAGGAGGAGGTGGGCGTGGCCAGGAGGCTGGGCGTGGCGGGAGGCTTTCCCAGCTGCAGGGCAGGCAGCAATCCAACCGGTCCACCCTCCCCTCTCTCTCTTGCTCCTGGCTCGGTTCCTATGCAATCCAAGAGGTTGGGATAGTGCAAGAGAGGAGGGGTGGGAGTAGTGAGTTAGTGCAGCCAGTTAGTGCAAGAGAAGGAAATGTGCAACAGGGACTGGGAAACCACACACACACACACACACACACACAAGTTTTTGCTGGTGGGGTGGGGAGGGAAAAGAGAAAAATGAATCTCTGATTTTGTGATTGTGAGCATGTCACCACTTTAGTTCCAGCCAAATCATATTTCGAATGGTATGTGAAATATGGTTTTACTTTTAAGGGTTTAATTGCTATTAATATTTGACTTTGACTTGTTATTGTATTGTTTTATTGTTGTGAGACACAGTCCTGAGGCAGAGAGGGGTCGGCATACAAATCTAATAAATTGTTGTTGTTGTTGTTGTTATTATTACTGTATTATTATTATTATTGGGTGGCATGTAGGTCAAATAAATAAAAGAAAATTTGTAATGAATTTGATAGTTAGAAATGGCAGCTGGTGGAAAGAAAGGATGTGGCTTTTAGAGAGAGAGTGAGTCAAATATTAACACATGTATAACCACGTTTAAGAAGATTGGAAAGTGTTTCTTTATAATATTTCCTTTTCTTTTTTTCCTAATTTCCTTTCCCATTATGCAACTTTTCCCCCCCTCCTTTACCTACTCCAGCTCTTTTTAGTATTCAATTTGATCTCGTTAAAATGTCTTTTGCCAAAGTTATACTTGCACACAAAAGAACATACGTTTTCATCTATTTGAAAGAATGAAAGAATGAGCCGCAGTGATCCTTATTTGTGTGTGTGTGTGTGTGTTTGTCTCCAGTTTTGTTGCAAAACCAAGCAGTTTCTTGAATTGCAGGAGGATCTGGAGGCCCTGATCGCCCAATTCCAGTCTCTGGATGCCGCAAAGACGCAGGTGCTGGAGACCCCCTGCGCCCCTCCCTCCTCAAGGTGAGAATGAAAACACAAAGGTTATTTGGGCAGTTGGGAAGCTTTGGCCTCGAAATGTTTCGTGCACCCCTTCAGTGCCCAGTGAAAAGCTGCTAGTCCTCATTAACTCTGTTCCCTGAAATAATAATAACAACAACAAAGTTGGAAGGGAGCTTGGAGGTCTTCTAGTCCAACCCCCTGCTTAGGCAGGAAACCCTTCATTACTTCAGACAGATGGTTATCCAACATCTGCTGAAAAACTTCCAGTGTTGGGGCATTCACAACTTCTGGAGGCAACTTCTGTTCCACTGATCAACCGTTCTGACTGTCAGGAATTTTCCCCTTAGTTCTAAGTTGCTTCTCTCCTTGTTTAGTTTCCACCCATTGCTTCTTGTTCTACCCTCAGGTGCTTTGGCGAATAGGTTGACTCCTTCTTTGTGGCAACCCCTGAGATGTTGGAACACTGCTATCATGTCACCCCTGGTCCTTGTTTTCATTAAACTAGACATACCCAGTTCCTGCAACCGTTCTTCATCTGTTTTGGCCTCCAGGCCCCTAATCATCTTTGTTGCTCTTCTCTGCACTTTTTCTAGAGTCTCAACATCCTTTTTGCATCATGGCGACCAAAACTGGATGCAGCATTCCAAGGCCTTATAATCTTGCGCTTGGTTTGCTTAACCTGGAGAATTCTGGGAGTTGAAGTCCACAAGTCTTAAAGTTGCCAAGTTTGGGGATCCTTAGCTTAACCTCTTTTCTTCTTGGTTCGCAGGCTCAACGCCTCTTTCTCTGCACATCCTGAGAAAGACGAGCTCATCCTGTTCGGAGGTGAATATTTCAATGGCCAAAAAGTAAAGTATTCCTTTTTTTCCTCTCCTCCCTTCTCGTATCCAGTTTCACTTCTAAATCTTCCAGAAATTGCATGTCAAATTTTGATTGCTGTAAGGAATTGCAGAGGTCCAAATGGATCTATGTCTTATTCCCAGCACTGATCGATATGAGTATTTCTCGACGTACAACCACAATTGAGCTTAAAATTTCTGTCGTTAAATGAGATTTTGGTTAAGTGGGCTTTATTCAGGGGGAAAATAGAATGATGGTGAAGATGGAGAAAGGGTTTTAGTAAAATCTGTTGGCTGAATTGGTTTCTCACTAGTAGCCCTTCATTTTCAATTGCTAATTTTATCGGTTTTGATTCTGCCCGCTGCCTTCAGGAGCTTCTCTGAGAAGAAAAAAAGAGGATATAATTAAAATAAAATATATGTAAATAATGCATCTAGGGAAGAAAATGTTACTTCCCTCTGCTTCACGTAGCAATTGATTTCATGGGCAAGTCATCAAAGTTTATTTGGCAGGAAACGTACAGCAGATGTGGGAGAATTTCATTCCCTAGCACGGAACGTATTTATAGAACTGGTTGCTATTATTATTATTATTTATTAGATTTGTATGCCGCCCTTCTCCGAAGTCTCCAAACTGGACTGCTTTAAGACTTGTGGACTTCAACTCCCAGAATTCCTCATGCTGGCTGGGAGTTGAAGTCCACAAGTCTTAGAGTGGCCAAGTTTAGAGACCCTACTGTGGAGACCATGAATCCAAATGACCTCAAGATGGAGCTTCAGCCTTTCTTCTCAACTTCTCCAGCCACCTGATATTCTTGTAGAAGGAAGTGTGGGAAGGGCTGATCTTACTCTAATGAGTGGAGTGCCAGCTACTTGGGGCAGTGGTCTCCAATCTTGGCCACTTTTTGTGGACTTCAACTCCCAGAAATCCTCAGGCAGCTTTGCCACAAGTGACCAAGGTTGGAGAACCTGACCTGGAGGACCTCAGCTGAAGGGAGCTTGTGTTTTGTTTCTGAATTCCTGACCTTGGGATGGGCACTTTCCTCCTCTGGAGCAATGGAGGAAGTGGCCTACACAGTCACAACGGCTTGGAGAATTTAATGTAATGTATTAAATGTATAGGCCGCCCAACTCCTTAGGGACAATTTGAAATTGCTTTATTAAAATAAGGGTCTGTTTAGGGCTGACCAGGTGCCATGTAATAGATAGATAGATAGATAGATAGATAGATAGATAGATAGATAGATAGATAGATAGATAGATAGATAGATGATAGAAAGATAGAAAGAAAGAAAGAAAGAAAGTATGTATGTATGTATGTATGTATGTATGTATGTATGTATGTATGTATGTATGTCCTGATTTGGATACTGATGCAGCTAGAGCCACCCAAAGAATTTAATGAATTTCCAGAGTTGCAAAGTTAGAAAATGCTGGCTGGGTTGTAATTCTGAGAGATCAAGTTGTGCAGTAAAAATGGGCCTTTCTGGAAAATCTCCACTTCTAGCAAAGCCCTCCTCCTCCTCTTCCTCCTCCTTTGATGTCTCTCGTAGACCCTCCTCTACAACGAGCTCTTCGTTTACAACATCCGGAAGGACAGCTGGGCTAAAATTGATATTCCGAATCCTCCACCTCGGCGCTGTGCTCACCAGGTATGGGGGCTGTGATCATCTGGGGGTGGGTGGGTGTTGGGATCACCCACTGTGCTAAGCCAGGATGGGCCTTGTTTCATAATAATAGGGATTGATGGAGGAACCTAGTTAAGGTAGCTTCTTCTCCAGAAAATATGGTTCTGTAAATGTATGTGGGTGTCCTCCCTCCCTTCCATTTTCAACCTCACCTCCCCTTTCCCCTCCCCTTCCTTCCATTCTTCCTCCCTTCTCAATCCCTCCCTCCCTTTTGTCTCTTCTTCCTTCCTTAATGTACTCCACCTGTCCCTTCGAGGACAGAAGGGAAAGGGGGGACACAATGAAAACATTTAAATACGCTAAGAGGTTAAATAAGGTTCAGGAGGGAAGTGTTTTTCATAAGAAAATGAATACAAGAACTAGGGGGCACAATCTGAGGTCAGTTGGGGGAAAGATCAGAAGCAGCGGGAGAAAATATTATTTGACGGAAAGAGTAGTAGATGCTTGGAACAAACTTCCAGCAGATGTGGTTTGGAAATCCACAGGAACTGAATATAAACATGCCTGGGATAAACATAGATCCATTGTAAGATAAAATACAGGAAATAGTAGAAGGGCAGACTAGATGGACCATGAAGTCTTTTTCTGCCGTCAATCTTCTATGTTTCGTTTCCTTCCTTCCTTCCTTCCTTCCTCCCTCCCTCCCTCCCTCCCTCCTCCCCTCCCTTTTGTCTCTCCTTCTTCCCTCCCTCCCTTGTCTACCACTTACCTACCTACCTATCGTGAGCACCCTGGTTCAACGCAGCCTGGTCAGAACAATACAGGGAAAAACTTGAGTTTTACATGTCAGAAAGGACACAGATCCTGCCCTCCCTCTCTCTCTCTCTCTCTTTATTCCTGGCAGGCTGTGGTTGTGGCTCAGGGGGGTGGACAACTCTGGCTGTTCGGTGGGGAATTCGCTTCTCCGGATGGGGAGCAGTTCTACCACTACAAAGACCTCTGGGTCTTGCATTTGGCCACCAGGACCTGGGAGCAAATCAAGTAAGTCAAGAGCTCCAAGAGTACCGCTTTGACTACAGTTTGTAACCAACATGACTCTGACAATAAATTGGAACTTGGAAGAAAGCCAAGGCTGGGACTCTGATTTATTTCTTGGATATTATTTGGGACACCGACATCCTCTTCTTTGATTCCAGGGCTTCAGGAGGACCCTCTGGGCGGAGTGGACACCGGATGGCCGTCAGCAAGAGGCAATTGATCGTCTTTGGAGGGTTCCATGAAAGTAGCCGGTGGGTCTCCTCCACTGTCCATTTTCTGGGGTGGGGGTAGGGTTATTTTGCCCCCACTAAGCCCAGGAAGCCTCCTGTCCTTCCTTTGAAGATGCTTCCATCAAGCACAAAGGAACCCAGAGGAGATGCAGGAGGTGGTGGTCCAGATGTCCACTTTTGGAATACTGTGTTCAGTTCTGGAGACCACACCTAGAAAAAGATATTGACAAAATTGAACGGGTCCAAAGACGGGCTGCAAAAATGGTGGAAGGTCTTAAGCATAAAACTTATCAGGAAAGACTTCATGGACTCCATCTGTCTAGTCTGGAGGACAGAAGGGAAAGGGGGGACACGATCGAAACATTTAAATATGTTAAAGGGTTCAATAAAGTTCAGGATGGAAGTTCTTTTAATGGGAAAGTGAACCCTAGAATAAGGGGGCACAATCGGAGGTTAGTTGGGGGAAAGATCAGAAGCCATGTGAGAAAATATTATTTGATTGAAAGAGTTGTAGATGCTTCGAACAAACTTCCAGCAGACATGGTTGGTAAATCCACAGTAACTGAATTTAAACATGCCTGGGATAAACATAGATCCATTGTAAGATAAAAGACAGGAAATAGTATAAGGGCAGACTAGATGGACCATGAGGTCTTTTTCTGCAGTCAATCTTGTACGTTTCTATGTTGACTCCTTCACCCTGCTATCTTCATTGGGCTTTCCCTGTTTTATGATGGTGACCTTTGAGCAACGGGCAGCCTTTCCTCCCCCCCAAAACACTGCTCATCCCCCACTTTCATTCGAGGAAGGAGCTGAGCTTCACTTGTTTAAGAGCAACCTTTATTTTTTTCAAATGCTGAGTGCTTGTGCTTTATTTATCGTGGTTACTTGATTCCTTCTCTAGGCAGAAAGTTCAGGTAGAAGGGATAGAGGTCAACCGACCAGCAGCTCAGGTGGTCTGGGATGTGCCTAGAACAAGGGGGTGGGGGGTCGCCAAGAGAAATCGGAAGGAATTCCAGAACAGACGGAAGATTTGGAGGGCCAGGCCTGCGTTCTTCGTCTCTTCTGGAGATCTGTTGAGCCAACTCAACTGTGCCTTCTGTCACCTGATGCTTTTGATCCACTAGGGACTACATCTACTACAACGATGTCCATGCTTTCAATCTGGACACCTTTGCTTGGTCTAAGCTGGCTCCTTCTGGGATGGCGCCACCCCCGAGGTCAGGTTGCCATCTGGCTTCAACACCTGAGGGCCACCTCGTGGTCTATGGAGGCTACTCCAAGCAGGTAAGGGTCACCTTTGGCTAATAGGGTGGGTATGAGTCGCTGGTCTTTTAAGACTAGAAGGTCTCCAAAGTGGTTTGGAGAACGTTTGGAAGGGGCCTTTTCTGCCACAAGAAAGCTGTTGTTAGGTGTTCTGGATCAGCCTGTCATCTTCCAGGATTGCCTGTCCCACCGTCCTTCACCTTGGGAGGCATTGCTGGGTATTACAGTTCAGCAATTCCTGGAGGACCTCTTTCCCACCCCTGCCTCTCAGTAAGGGTGGCCGAAGTCTTTGCAGGATGAAGGTCTGAGTCCCCCTAGGAAAATATTTCCACATAATGGAAATTTGGGGGAAGTCCCTGGAAATCTCCCACCGGTCAAAGTTCCTGACACGTTGCTGATAGATGAAGTCATAAATCAAGGACTTAGAAGTATTGTGCATGATTCATAAGGAAGATTTGTGGAAATACGAGAGTTATCAGGAAAATAAAGCTACAAGGCACGTAGCTCTCGGGGGGAATATTCGCGGGGGGAAGTTGGTATGACTATCCTGTATCGACTGGTGTTGTGGTGAAGGTTAGAGATGACCGTCCTCATTCCATTTCCCTCCAAGTGCGAAGATGCTACCTAAATGCTAAGGGCATGAACGCTGCTGCGGTGGGTGCCCAAGATTTTTCTCGCCGATTGCTGAGTTTTGAATTTTGGGGCTGAAAGAATGGGTGTGGTGCTACTGCATTGATTGACGTTTGCTCTCTGGAGTCTGGGGATAAGACCAAGTTTCATCTCCTGTCACTCTCCAGTTGAGAAAAGCCTCGCCTTCAATCTTGAAAGGGTCCAGAATTTCTCAGGTGGCATTCTGTCGATTTTGTGCGTTTCAGGAAGCATCTTGGGCCCCCCATCCAGGTAGCGTTCGCGCTCTTAGCATTCAGGTAGCGCATGACAGCGCGCACTTTGCCCTTGGAGGGGAACGGGATGAGGATGGTCATCTCTAACCTTCCCCACAATGCCAGTGGATGGTCTACTGACCATTGGCACCGCTCGTTTGTTTCCGCTGGCTTCCCGCTACACGATAGTAGTATCAACTTCCCCCGTGAACATTCCCCGCGAGAGCTACGTGCCTTGTAACCTGACTTTCCGGATAACCCTCATAATTCCTTGATGGTAGCTTGGTTCTACATCTCCGATTCCATAACACAACTGCTTTCATTGTGCAGCGAATCAAGAAAGATGTCGACAAAGGGACCCTCCATGCGGATATGTTTCTCTTGAGTGCTGAAGGCTCGGGTGAGTGCGGAATCTTTTGCTAGGCTGAGGGTTGAATTGGGGGTTGGGGGGGGGAGAGTCTTCTACAACAGTGAAGGGTCCTCATGAGTATAGACCCTTCTCGTGTCCCCTCAAAGCCTGAATTTTAAGACGTTCCCCTTTTGTTTTGCTTTTCATTTCTCGTTTTTCTTGTCCTGCTTTTTCTATCTTTGATAGAAAAATGGACTTGGAGCAGGGTGAGTCCTTCTGGGGTGAAGCCAACACCCAGATCTGGCTTCTCAGTGGCCATGGGACCCAGCAACCGCTCTCTTCTCTTTGGTGGGGTCCACGATGAAGAAGAGGAGGAACGTCTAGAAGGAGACTTCTTCAATGACATTTATTTCTACGATCTGGCAAAGAATCGGTGGTTCCTTGGACAGTTAAAGGTTTGTGGCCAAAAACATGCCTGGGAGAAACATAGATCCATCCTAAGATAAAATACAGGAAATAGTATAAGGGCAGACTAGATGGACCAGGAGGTCTTTTTCTGCCATCAGTCTTCTATCTTTCTATGTTTCTAGATGGACCAGGAGGTCTTTTTCTGCCATCAGTCTTCTATCTTTCTATGTTTGTAGATCGACCAGGAGGTCTTTTTCTGCCATCAGTCTTCTATGTTTCTATCACTAGGGGTCAAAGTCTGAGAAAAAGAGAAGGCGAAGAGGCGCAGTGAAAGGGGAGTCCCAGCAGGATGCTGCTACAGGGGATGAGGTGGAAGGACAGCCACCTCCTGGGCCTGTGGAGATCGTCAAGGAGGTGGTGGCAGAAGACGGGACCGTGATGATTGTCAAGCAGCTGATCTCAACTCCCCAAGAGAAGTCAACAGAGTCAGGAGAAGAAGACGAGCACGAAGGGGGGAACGAAGCCTCCAGCGCTCCAGTGGAGCCCTGCCCGCGTTCCAACGCCATGCTGGCAGTCAAGCACGGGATACTCTACCTCTACGGGGGGATGTTTGAGGTGGGGGACCGCCAGTTCACTCTCAACGACCTCTACGCCCTCGACCTCCACAAAATGGACGAGTGGAAGATCCTGGTGGAGATGGACCCCAGTGAGTTAGCACCTTTCATTCTTTGTCTCCACCTCGTTCTTTGTACCTGCAGAAATGTCTTCATTTCTTCTCTTCCTTTATTTTTAAGAGGGGGCGAGGGGATAAAAGTCAAAGAAGTTTAGCTTTTAGGACAGTCGGGAAAAATATCTGATGAGATGCTGGAACTTGGGAAGGTTGGACAATGTTTCTAGGACCCGAATTTCTGGGGATCTAGAATTTGTAGAATCTGAATTTCTGGGGATTTCTTCCCCTTCCCTCCGAGAAAGCAGAAACAAAATTACAGCCCTCGCTTTGCTTTAAGTTTCGCTCCTTACACAGAATCCAGAATTCTCACTGACCCACAGCATCCGCTCAAATTATTTTTCCACATGCTGGCATACAAAAGCAGCATGTGACCAAGAAAGCCAGTCCGGAATCCTTCTCGATCCACTAGATTTCCTTGGTGAATGCTGTGGTCCTCTCCAGAAAGCTTCCAGCGTTCCCCAAAAACTGGGTTCATCTTAGCAACAGAGGGGGGGGGGGGGTCTTTGTTGCACAGAAAGTATAACAATCACATTATAGCACTTGCTCTTAATTTGGTCTTGGGTTCAATGTTGTGATCACTTTAGTGCTTTAATTCCTCCCCCCCCCACACACACCTGTTAAGTATCTTCTCTTTTTGCTGACATGGCCCGTTCCAAGGTGGCTTCAGCAGCACAAGGCAGCTTGCATATTTTACCAGCCTGCTTCTGTTATCCCCAAGCCAAGAAAGTTCTAGTTCTGGGTGAAGCGCCATCTGCGTTAGACCACTGAAAGGGGCCACGGGTGGAGGAGGTTTGGATTTAGGTGAAGATTTCCTGAATTCTTCGCTTGGGAGACGTCCCGCAAGAGCTGGAAAGCAGTGGGGCTTAATTCTATCCCAGCTCTCACGTTAATCTGAGACAAAAGCTTATTTGTACCGAGGTGGAGACAAATGATGGGAACTGTGGATGAACTGCGGATGGCTACTTTCATGCAGAGGGCTCTGAATAAACTGACCGGCACAAGAGCAGCTAATTCTGGCCAGGCTTAATCCCTGGAAGAACACCTTCGCTGTGCCGTGGCCTCGCTTGATCTTGAGTCCTGAACTTTTTTTTTTTGTTAATCCTAGTGGGGGCTGCTTGGAACTCTCTCTTCTCATAAAATGGGCTGGAAATATACTGCTCAAAAAAATAGAGGGAACACTTAAACAACACAATATATCTCTAAGTAAATCAAACTTCTCGGAAATCAAACTGCACTTAGGAAGCAACACTGATTGGCAATCAAATTTCACCTGCTGTTGTGCACATTCAACTCTGTACAGAACAAAGCATTCAATGAGAATATTTCCTTCATTCAGATCTAGGATGTGTTATTTGAGGGTTCCCTTTATGTTTTTGAGCAGTATACTTTAAACTTTCCTATTGGTCAGTGGAATTAGTGTTGGTGGGGGGAATTTTTAATGAAATCCTGAAGTTTCACAAGGGATTCTCTCTATTTTTTAACCTAAATCTGGGCTTTTTTCACCCAGGAACAGTCCAGCCATCCCAGACTGGTCCAGACAGATTTCAGCAGAACTGGGGATACTCCAGGGATACAGTAGTTATTGCTGTACCACCTGGGCCCTTGTAAGCTCTGCCCCCTACAACTCAAGCATTATTCACCCCCTTCGGAATCAATCTCACAGCCCAACCTCAGGTTGACGTTGGAGTCTTTCCTACTAACGTGGGAGACACTGTCCTTTAGAGGAGGGGTCTCCAACCGTGGCAACTTGAAGCCTGGTGGACTTCAACTCCCAGAATTCCCCAGCCAGCTTTGCTTCAAGTGGCCAACGTTGGAGACCCCTGCTTTAGAGGCTAATGTGGAGCACTGGTGGTAATTTCAGGAAGGGAAAATTCCTAACAATTAGTCTTCATTTTGAATGTTGAAGGATCATGTATTTGCATGTGTGAATTCCTGTGTAGACGTTTATGTGTGTGTGTGTGTGTATTCTGCTGTGGCAGAAACTCAGGAATGGCTTGAAGAATCTGAGTCGGATGAAGATGTGGAAGGTGCCGAGGGAGGAGAGGAAGAGGAGGAGGAAGAAGAGGACTCTGATGAGGAGGAGAGTGGAGAGGATGGTAAGGCCACCAAAAAGCCCTGGACGAGGAATTCGCTTTCTCACCTTTGGGTTTTGCTTCCCATGGGGGGCTCTCAGGGGTCCCAGCTGGGTGGGGATTCTTGGGTGAATAGTGGAAAAGAAAGCCAGCCAGAACAGGGCTCCCCAAATGGACCTTCTCCAGAAGCTCCGCTGAAGCTTCAATCCCAGGCAGTTAATTCAAAGTCTTAGTATTCCTTGGAGAGTGGCAGGTTGGAGAAGCCTACAAAACGGGTTTTGGCCTATTTGGTAAAGAAACGGGTTTTGAAACCACTGCCATCCAGACTCTGCCTTTTCCTTTCTCCAGAAGCACGGCGTGAAGCAGTGGTTCTCAGCCTTTCTAATACCGCGACCCCTTAATACACTTCCTCATGTTGTGGTGATCCCCAACCATAAGTCTAGCGCCAGTTCTCCCAACAGAGCTTGAAGCTGATTGGCAGGAAGGTCAGAGGGACACCCCCACTGTATACGCCTGATTGGTCGGATTGTAAAAATACGTTCCAAGGTCGTTTAGGATTAAAATGTCATCTATTTAGTTGACAACAAAATATTTTTTTCTGCCACCCTTTAATCTTGCCCTTAACTTTCTCACTTTATTTCTTTTATTCTTAATACTTTTTTCCTGTTCAATTTATATTATTATATGTATTATATGTTTTTTCTCTTCTTTTAATGTAAAAGGATTATTTTTTTAAAAATGTTCCAAGGTGCCAGACTAGAAGCTTTAGTTCCTAACACCAGGGGAAATTTATCTTTTTCCCCCAGGGTCTTAGGTGACCCCTGTGAAACAGTCCTTTGACCCCCCCAAAGGGGTCCTGGCCTCCAGGTTGAGAACCACTGGTGTAAAGAAATAGTCCCGAGTTTCTAGATGTTTTTTTAAAGGTCTTTCAAAGTATCAGAGAAAGGAACTTCTTCCTCCATAGCCCAGTGGTGCTTTCCCTATCTACAATTTGTGTCTCACCCACCCACCTGTTCTTCAGTGTAAAATTAGGTAAATAGATGAATTAGACCAAAACTTATGAATATTCATGCAAGTGAGGGCTGCCCTAGTAAATCCATAAAAGAAGAGAACGTGGTCAGTGGGGCAGCTGCTTTCCAGCCTCAGTTCTCCACTGACCACTTGCTTTTCCTCCCTT
The DNA here is from genome assembly GCF_031021105.1 of Erythrolamprus reginae. Classification (NCBI taxonomy): domain Eukaryota; kingdom Metazoa; phylum Chordata; class Lepidosauria; order Squamata; family Dipsadidae; genus Erythrolamprus; species Erythrolamprus reginae. Next base: position 1,780,342 of record NC_091958.1, read on the forward strand.
CAGACAAGGAAGAACATCCAGCTGTGCAACAGGATGAAAAGCTGGCCGACTACCTTGCCAGGACTGAGCAGTACTGGGTGGACCTGGCCCGCCAGAACCTGGGCCCTGATGCCAAAGAGAAGAAGGCGGTGAAGGTTGGGCAGGCCATGGCAAAGGCGTTCCATGAAGGTGCCACCTAGGCAAGGCTTGCAGTGACTTGGAGGCCGGACAGTTGTGTTTGGCCAATCCTGTCCTCTTCACAAGGCAGGATCTGACTTGGTGGTTGATGGCTTACAAGGCCCTTGTTGAATAAGTTTCTTCAGTCAAGGATTTGAGAGCAGAGTAACTGATAGGCGCCCGGGGAATCTGGCGTTGTTCTTGATAGATGTAAGCCAAGCCAATGCCTTGAGGGACTTGGCTTTCTGTGGGGTTTAATCAGATCTTTACAAGGTTCAGGCTCTCCGGGAAGATCCATCTCACAACGTCCTTGTGTTGTTGTGAAGCTAGTTCTGTTATTCCTGCTTCTCCTGAGGATTTCTGCGTTGTGGTGGTGAGCCCATGTTTAATGGACCTGTGCATGAACGGTTTATGCGAGAAGAGAAAGCACTATGTACGTAGGAAACAGAGAACGTTTTTGAGAGCGAGCGGCTGGAATTAACACCTTGAGCATTTAATAGAAGCCACATCTCACCTGGGTGCAGTCATAAGGCTGGAAGCTGGAATTTGCCGTTTTAAGAGAGTTTACCAATAAAAATTGCTTTTGGTGGTGAGGGCGGCATTTTTATTTAATGCATCACTTATCTGAGCAGGATGTATCAAGTCCTGGCGCCTCTCTGCACTATCATTAGTGCTGTTGGAAGTGTGGGGTAAATGCGGGGTGGCCTGAGTTTTGTCATGCCTTCGCTTAGGAGCTCATCAATAAGCAGATTGTGGTTACGGGTGGGGGCCTTTAGTAGAGGAAGGGGGCTTGGTTTCCCAACCTCTTGTAGCCCGGAGCTCTTTCCACGTGTAATTCTAGCCCTCTTACAATCTTTTTTTTTTCCCCAAAAGAGAAGAAATTGGAGACCTTCCAGAAGATGGCCTCCAAATCCCATCAGCCTCAACTCACACGGCTAATAGTAAATGATGGGAAGGATAGTGGACCAGTGTCAAGGTCAAATGCTCATGTTTGCTTTCTGTATCCAAGAGAGAATAAAGGAAAATAGATCAATAGCAACCTCTCTCCACTGCTTCTCTGCATGGACCTTGGGATCCAAGACCCATAACTCACAGCCCACAGATCTGGAAGACTGCCATCTTGATTATTTTGCTGGGTGGTTAAAGCTATGAACTTCCAGATGTTGCCCAATGGCAGCTCCTGTCAACGCCTGGCAATGTAGATAATGGGAAAAGATGGAGATGATTTGAACACTCTCAGGAGGGTCATGCTTGAACATTGCACTGTGTCTTGAGTAGGGGTAAAGTTGCATTTCCCTCACTGGAGACTCAATGCAGGGCCACATTGGATTGGTGGGAAAGGCATGGGAATCTAGACCACCTCCAGCTGTTGAACAGTGATGGCGAACCTGTGGCATGGGTGCCGCAGGTGGCGCGCGGAGCCATATCTGCTGGCACACAAGCTGTTGCCCTAGCTCAGCTCCAACGTGCGTGTGTGTGCCGGCCATCTGAATTTTTGCTCTCACAGAGGCTCTGGGAGGGCGTTTTTGGCTTCCAGAGAGTTTCTGGGGGGATGGGGGAGAGGCTCTGGGAAAGCCTTTGGAGCCTGGGGAGGGCAAAACACGAGCCCACTGGGGCCACCAGACGTTGGAAAACAGGCTGTTTCCGACCTCCAGAGGGCCTGCGGGAGGCAAGAGAAGCTGTTTTCGCCTTCCCCGGGTATTGAATTATGGATGTGGGCATTTGCACAGGTGCGACAGCACATGCCCCCACACTTTCGGCATCTGACGGAAAAAAGGTTCGCCATCACTGATCTAGAGCTTTGATTGAGAGTCCCGGTTGCCTTCCCAACTCTTGGCCCAACTGAAGAGAACTCAATATTGTGCCTTTTTCCCCATATATATATATATAACAGAAACTCGAAGGGGCACTGCTGCTTCCTTAGTAACCAAGGTGTATTTTCAGTGTAACGACCAAGGCAGGGGAAGCCCCCACCTCGCTCCCAAAAGAAGAAGAAGAAGAAAGAACAACGCAGGCATCTTATAAAGATGTTTTCAACCATACCAAAATTAAGTGATACATAGAGGAGAGAAAACAAATTATAAAAAGAGCATTACATACTCAGAGGCTGTTGTTGACAATGTTTTCGTTGTTGTTGTTGTTGTTCTCTAGTTTTGGTTTTGGTTTTTTTTTTTTCCTTTTTTTTTTGTACAGGGATTATGTCGGAAGCTGGAATATACATCCTGCAGACAAAATGCAAAACTATTACATGCTCCGAGGCCAAGCAGGGCATCTGGAAATGGCTCATGGCAAGATGGAAGAAGGGATGCCCGTCGCGCCCCGTTCCTCACGGTGCCACGGTGGCTCTTGGGGGAAGGGGGGGGCATTTAAGCATCGTTCCCCATAGAGAGGGGGCCGGCTCCTTGGCAATTCTGGAGGATGCGTTTCCTGGAAAACCTTGGTCATCTTTCATAACAAAGAAAAACTTTCTGGGTTTATTTTAAACACCTGCCGGGAAGGATGAAAAAAAATGTGTTGAATGAGATTAAAAAAAAAAAAGATGGCGCAGTTTATAGATACAGGATTTTTACCTGAGCCTCAGCATCCTGCAGGTGACTTTATGCAAAACTTTGGTTAAGACGGTTGGGCGATAAAGTTTTACAAATAAAGAAATAATTTTCTAATTGTCGCCTGGGACAACGAATGATTTTCAACTCATTAGGTGGAAAAAAATAGATACTGCTCAAAAAAATAAAGGGAACACTTAAACAACAGCATATAACTCCAAATAAATCAAACTTCTGTGAACTCAAACTGTCCACTTAGGAAGCAACACTGACTGACAGTCAATTTCACATGCTGTCAGCACATTCAACTTTGTACACAACAAAGTATTCAATGAGAATATTTCATTCATTCAGATCTAGGATTTGTTCTTTGAGTGTTCCCTTTATTTTTTTGAGCAGTGTACTTTGGATGAGGAAGGGGAAAGGCTTAAGACTTTTGTGCTGGGTATGGCTGTTTAAATGATCCAAGAAATGGTTCTAGGCCATCGCCATCACCCCTTGAGGTCTAGCTGCTTGGGCCGTTCTGTTTTGGCCGCTCAGACTTTCCCAGCTCGATCCGCACACACCAGGAAGGCGCTGGGATTTTCTCAAAGGACCCCACCGGGCATTTCACCAAGCAATGCTAGGATCGCGGCATCTCTCTGGACGCTGCCTTGAATGAAACGTCTGAAGATGGAGGGCCGTTCGCGGGAAGCCACCTTCCTAGGTCTGGCTAACCCCCCCTGGAGGAACGCTTTCCCTCCCGTCTGGTGCTGGGAAGGGCGGGGAGGCTGCTGCTACCATTCTGCCATGCCACACAGCAAAAGGATTGTGCAAGCAAAGAATTTTGGGGCTAAAATCCAAAACATTACCTAGGAGTGGGGGTGGGGGGGTGGGGGTGAAAAAGGCAAACTGTGAGTGAGACTCAATCGGTGGTGGATCTTCTGTGAAAAGACTTGAAAGTTGTCGCGGGACAGTTCGAAACGACGACCTCATTCTCCCGTTGGGTCTCTCGCAGCATTATCCCCATTTTCAGACCGCTTGGGGGCCGGGTTTTTTTTGTTGTCGTTTTTCATTAATTAATTGTTAACCGTTTTGGAGTTTTGCAAACAAGACAGTCTCGGTTTAGATGAAAAAGTTAATAAACAAAATGGCGACTCCAATGTTTAACAAGATCACCATGACGACTAGGATGGGAGCTGAACCCTGGAACAGGAAAGAAAAAGAGAGAGGGGGTTACAGGGGGAACCCCCAGACTGATTGGGGGGGGGGGGAGAGGCGGTCAATGGCTGTTGGAATTTCCACATCTCAAGGGAACTGAGACTAGATAGATGCATGCTGACTACAAAGTTAACTGGGTTTTATTGCTTTCGATTGTAAATTTGACTTCTTTTTATTGTTTTGTATTTTATATTGTTATAAGCTGCCTTGAGTCCTTCAGGACTGGGCGGCATAGAAGTCAAAATAAATAATAAATAAATAGACTCCAGAACCAATGATTCCCAAATTTCAGAGTTTTTCAACCTTAACTACTTGGTGGTGGACTTCAACTCCTAGACTTCAAGGTTATGGACTTCAACTGTGGGCTGGCTGGGGAATTCTGGGAGTTGAAGTCCACAACATCTTTGGCCAAGGTCGAAAACACTGTCGGGCCCCATGCAAGGGTTTGTTGGATTCCCTCTTTAGAAGGTCGCTTGAGTCATTCCCCTCCCTTGTTCCAGTTGTGATGTCTCCATCCGCAGAAGAGGCAACAGACCAGCTTTACGCACTGCATGAAACCATTACTGGCTGAAGACTCGGAGCTTAACATATACAACTTAATCCATGAGCCACAGAGCCCGGATGCTTCTATCACGCTCTCCAAAGTCCAACAATCCACAACCAGGGCAGTGGAAGCTAAGAGGCATGACGAAAAGTCTGTGCCTTGCTTTTGGTTCAGGAGTTAATGTGTGCCATTTTGCGAGGACGCCCATGAGATACCCTCAGAGTGCCCAAATTCTCCACTGGAGAGATTCCCTTCCTGAGTTCGGGTGAGCGAAAAGGAGGGTCTGGGGAATCTGTGACCCTCTCCAAATGGAAGGATTTCTTATTAACAGCATTCATTACTCTCTCGCCAGCCAGGAGAAGCAGCAGCTTTGGATGGCAAAGCACACCGTAGAACCACTAAATACGTAGCTGCATCATCTTCCGCCTTCAAGAAGCACTTGGGGAGTTTCCTTACACAGATCTGCAGGATCGAGGAAGGGATCTGGCAGAGCATGTGTGTGTGAGAGAGAGAGAAAGAAAGAGTGGGAGAGAGAGAGGGGGGGGAGAGGGAGAAGCGCTCCTCTTTTCCATGGTAGGAAAAACATCCCTGTTGCTGCATAGCAACACACTGCAAGGATGCTGGCCAATCAGATCCACAGCTCACACGCCTCCCCCCCCCAATACCTGGCTGCCCAAGCTTGGCTTTATCCAGGTAGGTGCACATCCCTTTGGCCATCTGCCTGGCAGCCTTTAAGAATCCATCTCTGCCTTCAATCTGCATTTGCAGCCTTTCGGTTTAGCGTCCCTGGTCCCCGTTTCCTGGTCTCCGAGGCTGGCAAACGGAGGAGGCTTGGCACAAACGGTAACGGACCTGCTGGGGTTTTTCCTTCGCCAACTCCAGAACTGCTCTAAGCACTGCGATGCCACCACTGGGGAGTCTGGAGCTGCAACGTTTCTCTGCTGCAACACGTAGGCTCAGAAAGGCTCCGTGCGCAGTGGCCAGGCTTATTAGGGCGAGCAGGACCGTGCCAGATTGTACCACGGATTGTACACAACAGACACAAACACTGTAGAAAATGTCCAGAGATACTTTACTAGCAGAGCCCTCCATGCCTCTACTTGCAACAGAATTCCCTACGTAACTAGACTTACAATCCTAAGTTTAGAAAGCTTAGAACTACGTTCCCTACGACCTAAGCAGAGCCCATAAGATCATCTGCTACAATGTCCTTCCTGTCAACGACTACTTCAGCTTCAACCACAACAACACATGAGCACACATCAGATACAAACTTAATGTCGTCCACGGAGAGGGGCGGCATACAAATCCAAACAAACAAACAAACAAACAAATAAATGTAAACCGCTCTAAACTCGACTCCAGGAAATACGACTTGAGTAACCGAGTAGTTGATGCTGGAATGGACAGTTTTAAGGCAGCTGATTACTGTCCCCTATGCACATGAATGGATGAGACTGCTTTCAGCTTGCCCCTCCAGCACCCCAAAGGTGGCTCATACCTGCACTGCCTTGTCGCACTTCCAAAATTCCACACATCAAACCTCACTGTGAGGTTTTTCCTGAACGCCATCACTCTGCTAAATCAATAATTTCCTCACCACTGTCAAACTATTTACTAAGTCCGCACTACTATTTCTACTAGTTTTTTTTCTCATCATTCCTATCACCCATTTCCTCCCACTTAGGATTGTATGACTGTAACCTGTTGCTTATATCCTTACGATTTTATTCATATTAATTGTTTCTTCATTGCTTATTTGACCCCATGACAATCATTAAGTGCTGTATATCATGATCCTTGGCAAATGTCTCTTTTTCTTTTATGCACCCTGAGAGCATCTGCACCAAAGGCAAATTTCTTGTGTGTCCAATCACACTTGGCCAGTAAAGAATTCTATTCTATTCTATTCTATTCTATTCTACTCTACTCTATTCCATATTCTATTCTGTACTGTACTGTTATACTATTCTATCCTGTTCCATTCCATTCTATATTCTATTCTATTCCATTCCATTCCATTCCTTATTTTAGTCACACCACACCATTTGATCTGAGTGGAGTGTCAGAAGATAAATTCACTTCAGTTTGAAATATAGATATTAGTGAGGGAACAGATCAATAATAGCATGCAAGTGGCCGCTCGCCTATCCCATGCCTACTTTGCCTGCATGCAGAGCCCAGTGTCTCTTGAGCAGCCTCCTCCTCCTCCTCCTCCTCCTCGCCAGGGACCTCATCCACCCAGGGCTTCAGCGTCACCACTGATGAAGCCTGACAGACAAGCCCATCCAGAGTGCTCCACTTACCGCGCTGGATTTGAGCTCATCTCCATTCTCCTCCTCTGATTCTAGTGCAACAGGTAAGGATTTCTGTGGTGGAGAGCAAGTTAAGTCCCACCTCAACAGCCGGGGTTCACCTTTATCCCCGAACCTCAGGCTCTCTAGTTTCTGCACTGCTGGCTCACCAGAAGAGGAGGCCGGCCTGAAGTTCTCCTTGTTCTGGGAGGCTGGCCTCAGCCGCTGGACACCAAAGGCCCGCTCTTCCCCGGGGTGCGGCTCTTCAGCCGAGTTCTTGCTCAGACCCACCTTGCCGTGGTGCCGTTTCTGGGTCTGCCTCTCTTGCATGTAAGAGTCCATCCGCATGAGGGGCTTCATCTCCATCTCGTAGTTGCTCAGCTTCTCCTCGTCCAGCTCCGAGAGCTTGTTGCTCCCCGAGCTGTGGTGGTGCGGGCGGTGATAAGTCCACGAAACCATGGTTGGGGGGTCTGCCCACCTCTCCCGTGGTTTGTGATTGGAGGTGCCGTGCTTGTGCCCGCCACCGCTCCGGCCTCGGTGGTCTTCCAATTGGCCGCTGCGCAAGACCCCGCCTCTTATCCCATGAGGCCCGCCCTCCTTGTCTTCGCCCCAGCTGTTAGGCCTCATGAACTCCCTACTGCGTCCCTCCAACAACATCTGGATTTCCCCACCCCGCTCCTCATCCATGGAAAGCTGCCGGGTGAAGTGGGCATTCTTGTTCCGACAGGAGGGGCCCAGAGGCGGGGATGAGGAGGGGCTGGCCGGGAAGCTTTGGAGAGGGCTGTCGTCCGGCGTGAGGTCCGAAGGCGTCGTCCCTTTTCTGTAGAGCTCTGGGCTTTCCTGCTGGAGGGGAGTCCCTGTGGAAAGGACCTCGATCTCATCGCTTGAATGCTGGTGCTTTGGCCTCTGACACTCAAGCCCTAGAAGACCAACAAGGAGCAGAAGGTCAACAGAATGCCCAACCGGACCCTCTCCTGCCGCACGAATCCCAGCGGCCGATTAGGTCCCACAGAGTTGGCCTTCTCTGGGTCCCGTTGACTAAACAATGTCATTTGGTGAGCCCCAGGGGAAGAGCCTTCTCTGTGGCGGCCCCAGCCCTTTGGAATCAATTCCCCCCCAGAGATTTGAACTGCCCCACCCTCCTTGCCTTTCGCAAGATGTTGAAGACCCATTTATGCCACCAGGCATGGGGGGATTAATTCTTTCCCCCGCCCTTCTGACTTTAGCATTTGAGAGTGGTGTGATTGTGTAGAATTGATTGGGTTTTTTTTAGTAATAATGGGTTTTTAATTTAGTTCTCTTAATATTGGATATGTATTGTATTGTATTGTTATTGTTGTGAGCCGCTCCACGTCCTCGGAGAGGGGCGGCATACAAATCTAATAAATAATAATAATAATTTATTTATTTATTTATTTATTTATCTAAAAAAGAAAAATAAGAGGGAAAGAAAATGTTGAAACTGTTAAATATACTTAATACTTGAAAAGTTGACAGACCACTAAAACATGATGAAGATAAGACTTTAAAAAGATGCTTGTACCCATTTTTTCCAACTCATTATTCTGTAGGTAGGGTAGAATGGTGCAGTGGCCTAGAGGTGGCGCTCTCACCTCACCATTAGGAGAGTGTGAGTTTGATCCCAGGTAGGTATTTCTCTCTGGGCACTATGAGGAAATATCTGCTGTGAGCACCACATTGGTGACAGGAAGGGCATCCTGCCAGTAAACACTTGGCTCAATTTAGTTGCCCCAACTCCACCCCAGAGCATGAGATTGCGGGGTTATTAACACACCCCACCCCCAATCATCTGTAGGTAGGGTAGCCCTTGGTATACATTTTCCAGTGAAGATGAAGAGTTGGGTAACATCTTTTCCAACTAGCAAATTATATTCAAAGGCCTTGTGAGCCACGCTCACTTCACGAGATGCATCAGACAGTCATCAAGAACAGGCAAGAGTTTCAGTCTTGTCAATTCCAACCACGACCTTCACTTTTCTGACCATTAGCTGGTGGTCGCTCCTGAATATATCCTTCAAAAATGCAAATTTTTGAAATATTTAGATAAAATCACATCAGATACATGTACAATTCGCACAGGTGCCCCCCAAGGCTGTGTGCTCTCTCCACTACTCTTCTCTCTAAATACCAATGACTGCATCTCAAACAATCCATCTGTTAAACCACTGAAGTTTGCAGATGATGCAACAATGATTGGTCTCACTCGAGACAACGATGAAATCACATACAGATGGGAGGTTGAACAATTAGCCTCGTAGTGCGACCGGAACTATTTGGAACTGAACACACTCAAAACCGCAGAAATGGTGGTAGAGTTTAGGAGAAACCCTTCCATTCTACCACCTCTTACAATACTAGACAACACAGTGTCAACAGTAGAAACCTTCAAATTTCTAGGTTCTATCATATCTCAAGACCTAAAATGGTCACCTAACATCAAAAACATCATCATAAAAGCAAAACAAAGAAATGTTCTTTCTGCACCAACTCAGGAAGCTCAAACTGCCTGAGGAGCTGCTGATCCAGTTCTACAGAGGAATCATTGAGTCTGTCATCTGCACCTCTATCACTGTCTGGTTCGGTTCTGCAACCCAACAAGACCGACACAGACTTCAGAGGAGAATCAGGACTGCAGAGAAAACAATTGCTGCCAACCTGCCTTTCCTTGAGGACCTGTAGACTGCACGAGTCAAAAAGAGGGCGGTGAAAATATTTACTGACCCATCGAATCCTGGACACAAATTGTTTCAACTCCTACCCTCAAAACGACACTACAGAGCACTGCACACAAGAACAGTTTTTTCTCCAATGCCATCACTCTGCTATACAAATAATTCCCTCACCACTGTCAAACTATTCACTAAGGCTGCATTACTATTACTATTAGTCTTATCTTCATTCCTATCACCCATCTCCTCCCACTTATAACTGTATGACTGTAATTTGTTGCTTGTATCCTTACAATTTATATTAATATCGATTGTTTCTTGATTGCTTATTTGTGACAATCATTAAGTGTTGTAATTCATAATTCTTGACAAATGTGTCTTTTCTTTTATGTACGCTGAGAGCATGTGCACCAAAGACAAATTCCAATCACACGTGGCCAATAAAGAATTCTATCCAACTCTATGCTACGCCATTCTAAATTCCAGTCCCTTCTTGTATTTGCAGTTTAAGGAATAAATCCCTTCCGTCAGAGAACCAGCCCTGTTTGCAAGGAAAAGTCCCAAGAGCAAAGCATTTTCTTGATGTTGCTTGTTTGGGTAGATTATGTACAATCCACACCCACAGCTAACCACAATGCGAAATGACTTGTCAAAGCTTCAATAGCCCAAAAGGAAGAGAGATAAAGAACCCTGGATTAAAACTACTTAAATCTTTCATTTTTCACTAAGTTAGCAAAAGCCTCCAACTCGGTGCAAAGACTAGCATTGTTTGTTGTGGCAGACATGTATTAATTAGTGGCTTGCTTAAAGAAGGCAGCTTACATCTTTTCTCCCGTCCTATTTTTGGCCCTGCCCAAGAAGACAGATACACACGCACAGAGCTAAGGCAGGCCTTTATACCCAAAGTCTCTGCAGATCCCTGTTCCTGACTCTCTGCAAGGCTGCTAAGACTGTATGGATTAGGCCTCCAAATGTTGTCTATTAGAACTTGGTGAGGCCTTGGGCTGCGGTTTCTGACGTGGGCTGTTCCATTCCAAAGGAATGAATTCTGAACCGTTATTTCAGGTTCTCTTTTTGTTGGTTTGTGTATTAATGTTCATGATTCTCAATCTCCACAAAGCCAGAAAACTAGGCTGTACATAAGCGGGCAATTACGGATGAATCATATCAGATCTCACTAGATTCCTTTGTGCTCTCATACTGCCACTATACTGCTTCATGATTATCATTGGGGAGATGTATCCTGTTCAAGAAGAGAAGAGATAGAAAAGAGGAGAGAGGAGATAGAGAAGAGAAGAGATAGAAAAGAGAAGAGATAGAGAAGAACAGAGCAGAGAAGAGATAGAAGAGAAGAGATAGACAAGAGAAGAGATAGAGGAGAAGAGACGAGAGGAGAGAAGAGATAGAAAAGAGAAGAGAAGAGATAGAGAAGAACAGAGCAGAGAAGAGATAGAAGAGAAGAGATAGACAAGAGAAGAGATAGAGGAGAAGAGACGAGAGGAGAGGAGAGAAGAGATAGAAAAGAGAAGAGAAGAGATAGAGAAGAACAGAGCAGAGAAGAGATAGAAGAGAAGAGAAGAGATAGACAAGAGAAGAGATAGAGGAGAAGAGATGAGATGACAGCAGAGAAGAGAAGAGATAGAAGAGAAGAGATAGACAAGAGAAGAAATAGAGGAGAAGAAACGAGAGGAGAGAAGAGATAGACAAGAGGAGAGATAGACGAGAGGAGAAAGATAGAAAAGAGAAGAGCTAAAGAAGAGAGGAGAGGAGAAGAAAGAAGAGAAGACATAGAAAAGAGAAGACATAAAGGAGAGGAGAGGAGAGAAGTCAAGCCAGTGGGTAATCAAAATGTTTCTCCCTTTTTCCAAATGGAGAAACACGGAGGAATCCACAAAACGTGGCTTGCTCCATGCTGTGGGAATATGGCTGTGCCTCCCTAGCCTAGATGTGGAGTCAGGAGAAAAGAAGCTAAGTCTAAGGTTCTGCAGAGGTTCCTCCAGGTTGTACTGACCGTTTTCTCGGTGCTGGAAGGAAGGTGAAAAGTCTTTGGCAGTGATCCTAGCAACCCGCGCTTCCTCCTGAGATTTCTGTGCTGCTGTCACGGCGGCATCGGCCTTCGCCCGCGAATGGGAGGTCCTGTGGGAGACGGAAAGACAAAGGTATGAACGGTTATGGTGTCTGGCTTGAGTAAATGAGCAGGTGATGTCTGAACAGGAAAACGAGGAAGTCAACAACTGAAAATGAAGACAACGGGCAGAAAGGGGCTGGAGCAGTTGGTAATGAACAACAGTAGGCTCAACAATTGCTTAGATCTCCTCTTCTGCAATAGCTTAAACTCAATTTATGACCCACAAGTTAAAAAACCTTTTTCCAACAGTGATCACAACATGATTGGTTTTTGACTCAATTTGTGCCTGTCAAAGAGGGTCATAACGATGGGACACCAAATTATAACTTTAAAAAAACAACAACAACTATGATCTCATAACTGCCTACCTCACATCTCTTGATTGACACCTTCTGTTCACTGGTTGTATAACTGCAGAAGACCATTATAATACTTTTTTGCTTGAAGTCAATCAAGTCATTAATCGATACACACCTAAAATAACCCCTAAAACAAACAAACAAACAAACAAACAAACAAAAACCCAACCAAAAAACCCCACGAACCCACACCAAATTACCCATAATAATAAGAAAGTTGCAATCTAGGAAAAAATATCTTTGGAGAGAAAACAAAACTGGCTATGTAGCCAACTTTAAAAACCACTACAAAGCCTTATGCCATCAGATAAAGGCCAAATGTACCAATCACCATTGCAAACAGGAGGAAGAGTTGCTAAACTCGAACTCCTCCTGAGCCTTCTATAATTTTGTAAATGCCAAACTTAAAGACTCCAAAACTATCCCACCCCTAAGAGGGCCTAATGGGGAAGACTATAATGATGAAGCTGTGCCAACCTTTTCAATATGGTCTTCAGTTCAATGGCTGTTTTCCCCCATTTCCTAGTCATACCAAATGTAATTGTAACAATTTACTACATATTGATTTTACAGTAGATAACATTGAAACGGCACTACATAACCTAAAGCCATCTATATCTATTGGCCCTATGGATTATGCCTACTTCTTAAAAAAAAAAACCTTGCCACCACCAGGCATACCAAACCTTTGCCAGACCAATTCTTGAATACAGCTCATCCATCTGGAATCCACACTGTATCAGACACGTTATTGAGCGGGTCCAAAGGTATTTCACAAGAAGAGTACTCCACTCCTCTACTCACAATAGAATCCCTTATGCCACGAGATTTGAAATTCTGGGTTTGGACAATCTGGAACTGCGCTGCCTATGGTCCGATATAAGCATAGTACACAAAATTGTCTGCTACAATGCCTTACGTGTCAACAACTTCTTCAGCTTCAACCACAATAATGCACAGGCAAACCATCGATACAAACCCAAGGTAAACTGCTCCAAACTCGATTGAAGAAAATACGACTTCAGCAACAGAGTGGCCAACACCTGGAATGCCCTACCCGACTCCATTGTTACATCCTCAAACCTTCACAGCTTCAATCTCAATCTGTCTAGCGTGGACTTCACCCCATTCCTAAGAGGTCCGTAAAGGAGGCGTGCATAAGCACACCAATGTGCCTACCGCCCTTGTCTTACTGTCCTCATTTATATGTACTTCCTTTGTTTATACCTATACCTGCTATCTTGTACATGTTTGACAAATAAATAAATAAAGAAAAGAAAGAAAAGAAAAGGAAAACACACACACAATTGGACTTTCTTGGCAAAAATCGTGAATAAATGTACTCAGGCCTCCAGCAGAAATCAGATGATACTTTCCCAGCAAATTTTATTGTCAAGAACTTAAGTTAATGATAACATAGAATCAACAATGAGACGCTTTCCGTATTTCACCCAGAGAACAGAAGAGGCACGGTGGGCTCTACAGACTACCATGATTACAGATTTGAAGGAATTGGATCAAAACCAATGGCTGGAATCGGGAAATGTGAAATAATGTAAATCGCCTATCAGCGGATGATGGGGAAAAAAGAAACAGACAGGTGACAAGATCCCAGTGCAAATGCTTGAATCATGACTGTTATGAAAACAATCCAAAATTTAATAAACTATAGACACTCAAAAAGCTGGACAATATTTGATTTTAAGGCTGGATGGAGGAGAGGAAGAGAAGGATCTAGTTGGCCAGATTTACTCTCTGAGCCATCAACCTGTCTGGCTAGTTCAGCTCAGCAGCCCTAGTGTTCAGCATCTGCTCCTAACTTGGTCAGGTCCCATAGGTCAACTGCTGAAACTCAATTGCAGGAAGGTTCTTATGATCCAGGCATCTAAGAGGTGAAAATGAGGTTGCTATCCTTCAACCTGGCACACACACCTGTTTCTGTAGCCATGAGAGAACACCCAGGGCTGCAGTCTCCCCTTAGGCTCCAAAATGCTACTGGCCCAGTCCCACCTCAGATGTTGCCCATGTGAGGTGTTTCTGGATGTACAACTCAGCCCACAGATGAAAATCAGCATTGTGTGCAATTCATGCCGATTCCATCACTTCCCCTCCCACAGCTGGATGATCCTTCCCAAGGCAAATTATATAATGTTTGCCTGCAGGCTAAAATTAATTTGTTTTCACTTGTGATGCATCAGTAACAACACAATTCTTTCTCCTCGAGGTAAAAACCACACTGGCACCAGAGCCAACCGATTGGAAGCAATTAGCAAGTGGTTTGCTCGGTTCTACAGGAAGTCCTCCCTGGGCGACTGTCCCGTCGAGTGATTGTTTGCAGATAGGGTGGTGATATAAAAGCCAGCCGGCGAATATTGGTGGTGGGAAAGGAATGGAGCTGAGGGTGGCTGGACCACCCTCAACTCATAATCCTGTTCCCGCTTCATGTAAACATAGGATCGTTTTGCAAAAGGAATACCTTTAAGAAGGGTGGACTTCAACTCCCAGAATTCCCCAGCCAGCAAATTCTAAAGTGGACCATTGGAATCAATCTTTGCTTTCGATGTCCGAAAGGTGCTTTTCCAAGAGGCAACTGAACTTTTCTGTATTTTCCTTTGAAAACATTTTGCTCTACATCCAAGAAGCTTCTTCAGTTTTGGGTTGGAAGCTTCTTCAGCTTCTTGGATGAGAAGCAAAACGTTTTCAAAGGAAAAGAAATAAAGAAAAGCAAGAAGATCCAGCTGCCTTTTGGAAAAGACCTTTGGGACAACCATGACCTGGAGGATTCAGACTCTCCATCAATGCTTTGCTTTCAATGCAGCTTCAGGGAAACCCCCAAAGGTGCTTTTTCAAGGGGCAACTGGACTTTCTGGTTCTTCTTTGAAACCAGAATCTGAACCAGGATGGTTGGGAATCTCCGTAGAGCTTTGGAGCAAAAGGCCCTCAAGCAAAGAGCCTTTCACGCACCGGTTGCTCACGGTATCTGTGGTCCAACCTTTGGTGGTCCAATCAGGGCCAACCTTCCCCCTTGAAGGATCTTGGTGGGATGTCAGGCAGTTACCATAGAGATGGGACAGAAGAGGCCACAGGTGCAGAAACTCCTGCTAGGAGCAAAGGCACAAAAGAACCTCTTTTTTCTTGTGAGACAAAGGCACCGAAGGCAGGGAGAGGAGGAGAGAAGCCACAGTGGGGGAGGCTCTACCTCCAAATTTAGACTGAGCCACTGTTGATGGTGCAGAATCTGGATGCTCAGGAGGAGGGATGGGTGGGGGCAAAGCAGGCTTAAGATCAGAGAGAGCCATGACAAGGGTTGCACCCCCAAAGGAACCAAAGACAAGGGGAGGGTCCACCCAAAGAGGGTCGACTTCTCTGCACCACCATCAGAATCCAGGAGCCCTTGTCCAGTTTCCCTGGCTCTCTCTGGAAGCAATCCGTGGAGAAGGGGGGCTTGATCATCCTGGCCTTTGGTGCAAGAAGACTGGCGGGACATGAATTATTCATGGCCACTGCAGATGTTGGCTTCTGCCTGCAGACTTAAGGAGCCATCCGTTGAGGAGGAGGAGGAAAAATGCAAGAAGGCGGCCCTGTTTGACTGGGATCCATGGGGCTGGGGAGGGAGGGCAAAGGAAGGAGAAAGTAGCTGTTGGTTTCTTACTTGGGAAACTTCAGAGCTCCCTTTTCACACCAATATTCTGTGATTCAGAATTGTTCGTCTCTCCACCCTTAACTCAGTGTGGTCTGGTTCAGAAAGTATTTCAAATACTGTAATAGTTCTTTTCACAACGGATTGTTGAATATGCCACAACTATCTGAATTTACACCATATTAAGCTAGAAAGTAATACAAACACCCTCACAAAGAGCTAGATTCATGAATTAACCTTATTTTCTCAACCAACAATAGTTTACTTGGAAGCTCATTGTATGTTTCCGGGACAACAATAGATGGCTTGTTCACCTACAACACAATGGCATGGATCGTGAAATACAAACCAGGTTTCTACTGGTTTTTAAATGTCACATGGAGTCAAAAGTCATCAAGTCATCATCAAGATTAGTGCGATAACCACAACCAAGAGTTGAGTTCAGCCATGATTTGTTGACTTTTTGACCATCAATGACAAAAGGAAGCAACATTAGAAGTTAGAGCCTTACTTAGGAACCAGGTAAGTGACTCTCACTGGTCATTGTAAATGCATGGGCTTGTAGACCTCAGAATGTATGTCATGAAAGGAGGAAAAAAAGAATTGAAATAATATTCTAAAATTGTAGGCATGGAACTTCCTGCCATGAGGAAGGTGTTTTTGAGAAACCAGAAGCCAGAGATTTCTATCCATGTTTCCACCTTCTCAAAGACTGCTACTGTCTGGCAAGTGTCGCCCCCCCCCCCCCCCCCGTGCCATCTTTGAAATTCCACCTTTAACTACATGTATGACCTCATCCGATTCTCAGCGGCTTGCCACCAGCACCTAATCAATAATTTATTTAACTAGTAATCAGATATCAGGTTGTGGAAGTAAACCATTAGCCAGGGCCATTAACTTTCTGTAGACAATTTCCAAGTCTCGTATAACATTAGCATGGTGCTATTATTCCCTGCCCGCTCCATGTAACGTGGACCTTAGCTGGGTCTCTAATTGGGAAAAGAAAAGCAGCTAATGCAACCTCTGGCATGACACAAACATCTGCTGAAACCAGACAGGGAAACCTGTGCCCTGAATTACAAGCAGCCAAGCAACCAAGCTTCGTGGTTGACAATCGACTTGTCTTAATTGATGCTGTGGAGGGAGGCTGGAGAGCATGCAAAGCGGCCCAGATGCCAGGCGGCTCTTTCAGAAGAAGATTTATTTATTTATTATTTATTACTTAGATTTGTATGCCGCCCCTCTCCGAAGACTCGGGGCTCCCAGGTAGCCATAGACTTTTCCCTCCCATCTTTACCAGAATCGATCTCCTAGCACCTGTAACATCGGCTAGAACGATCCACTTATGGAACTCACTGGTACAAGATGGAAGGATTCTCCTCCTACCTAGGCCAGGCAAAGACAAGGATAGGGGACGTCAGAAATAGCCTCTTTCTCCTAGGAACAGGTGTTGGGTGCCATTGCTTCTCCTGGTCATCTAGTAAGTTACCATGAAGATCAGTATAGTTTTCAATGGCAGGAGGTGAATAACTTTGGCAGGATGTGGTTATTATGTACCATCATGGAGGCTTCTCCTTGTCAGTATGCTGATTTATTTATTTATTTTATTTATTTATTGGATTTGTATGCCGCCCCTCTCCGTGGACTCGGGGCGGCTGTCATAGGGCAGTTTGGGGGGGGGGGGGCTTCATGTTGGCTCAGACTCTTCTGGTCTCTCAGAACATCTCTGCCATTCATAGTGGACCTAATGGGTTCTTCTCAAGATCCCATCAACATGTTATTTCCTGCCATCCATGAAATCAGAATAAATCAAATACATATCTTCCATTTAACACCAGACCTGCGTGGGCAGTCACAGTGGACGAAGGAAATGGAGTTTGCTTGTTTGGTTGGCTCAGACCAGGGCTTCTCAACCCGAGCAAATTTAAGACATGCGGACTTCAACTCTCAGGATTTTAGGAGTTGAAGTTCACACTCCTTAAAAGTTGCCATGGGTGAGAAACATGGGTGTTGATGGTTGTATCTTGTCTTGAAGGTGAAATTAAATGTGAATTAAAGAAGATGACGTGTGTAACTCAGGGAAAAGGTGTGTGGGGCTATGCTGCAAAGTTCTTTTTGACTTTCAGCCCAGGATGAGTCACTTGTATGTGCTCAGCATAAGATGAAGCAACAGGGACATCACTCGATTTCCATCTAAAAGACAACATGGAATCTGTCGGGTTCCTTCTACAACAGTATATGGAAAAAAATATGTGCATTTCTTTGGGGCGCATTTTTAAACCCAGCATGAGAGTCTTAAGAGGAGCATCAGTCTCCTCTGTATGTAGCTGTTTCCCACTGTTGGTCTCTAGTCACATCGGTTAGGCACAAATGTACGTTCACATCATTCCAAAGCACATGTTCACCAGCAGATGTAAGTGAGCTTGAGAACACCAGGAGATGGTTATTGGGTTATTTCGCGATGACAGCTCTGCCATGCAAAACCCGTGTACCAAATATGTCTATATTGGTTATTTACAGATTGCAACTTAATTAACATCTGGAGAGGGACTTGCATTTCCCACCATCTGTCACTTCTAATGAAACACTATCAAGGGCATCAAAGAAATGACTGATTAAGACAAGGCAGGCAGGAAAAATTATACACAGGAAATGTCTGGAGGGACAGGATATCAAGCCAATGCGGGTGCATCTACAAGGACTATCTCTTCCGTCTCCACTTGATTTTTGCGCAATATCAGATGCTAACAAGGAGAGGCTCACAAATTAAATCAAGTCGGGAAGATATTTCTCTGGATCTACTGCTTTCTTTCCCATGGTTACATCCCAGGGTGGACTGGGAGCAACATATTTTATGGAGCTATTGCACAAAACAGATGGGCAGGGCTAAGGCAAATGTTTGGGACTGAGAACAACTGACATGTGAACCCTTAGAAAAATACAGGAATTGCGGGCCCCAGGAGAAGAGCCTTCTCTGTGGCAGCCCCAACCCTCTGGAACCAGCTCCCCCCCAGATATCAGGGTTGCCCCCACTCTCCCTGCCTTTCGCAAGCTCCTTAAAACCCACCTCTGTCGTCAGGCATGGAGGAATTGAAATTTCCCTTCCCCCTAGGCTTATAGAATTTATACCTGGGGTATGCTTGTATGTATGAGTGGTTATTTAAATTGGGGTTTTAAAGATTATTTTTAATATTAGATTTGTTTACATTGTCTTTTTATATTGTTGTTAGCCACCCCGAGTCTTCGGAGAGGGGCGGCATACAAATCTAACAAATACAAATACAAATATACCGTCCCACACTGTGCCAAGTTTTATGCAAAACCCATCCTGCTTGGGCTGTGCGGTCCAAAGTACATCAAAGACTCCAAATACATTGGAAACTTCTTAAGTACCAGATCTTTAGCTCCCTGACTCAAGACCACTAACATGCCAGGCTTTACTTTGCTTGGGTTCTCTGTGTTTTGTGTGGTTGACAAACAATGGCTTATAGAGCTTAGCAAGTCACTAACCCAGCCAACTGCTATTTCGTTAATAAACTATAGCTAAACAAGGCCTAGTCTTTCAAGGGGCATGGCTGGGCATTCTCTATGAAGCCCATCATGGCAGAGGTCTGGACATCTTTGGGACCATCTATCTCCAAGGGTCTCTCCTCACCCACCAATACCTGGCAGGGTTGGTGTTAGGGAGAAGAAGCTGAACTAGAAGAACCAAAACACATCTACAAAATAATTGCTACCTCTCTTAAAAAGCACCATCGTGGCTGTTCTTTACGCTGAAGGCCTTTTCCCCCATGATGAAGATGATGGTCTGAACTGAAACTCTACTTGACTTTGTAGACATGTTTTTATCTTTCGGTTTTGGTTTCTTCTCCTGGTCATAGAAGTAAGTTTGGGGAGATGGAGCACACCAACCTTATCATCTATTGTTGAGTAGAGACACCTGGGGACACATATCCAGCCCTGTGCCATGAAAGTATTTATAGATAATGACCAGCAGCCTCTTATAACATTTTAGGTGTCTTGTCTCCATTATCTTTTTTTTCCCCATCGGGGAAGAAATTTTGAATTATTGACATCTGCATCTTCTGCTCCTCAGTAACTAGTGATTGGCCAGAATCTACCACGAAGTGCGAATCAGGTTGTGATTTATCAGTCTGAATCACTCATATCCTACGTTACCTTCTATGTTCTAACTGTCAAGGCTCCTGTGCCCAAAAAGACACACAACAGAGTAGTTCAGCCAATGTTTTCCTTCCCATGAGCAATTCTGTATTACTATTTATTGCATCTGGAGGCCTGGAGTGTTGGATGAATCTGACATGGGCAGATTCTGAAATAATTTGATCAGGATTCAGTCATCTCCGGGCTTTTATGCTTTCCAAATGTTCAAATACAGCTTTGCAAAACAGATCAAATACTGTACAGTATACTTTTCTTTTTAAAAAAAAGTTTGAGAGAACATAGAGTGAAAATATGTTTTAAAATCTGTACTTAAATCCATTTCTGTTCACCATTTCTCCCCCTCCCCCAAATAACGGTAGAAGCAAACTGGACCGGACCCTCTAAGTTAGTGTTTCTCAGCCTCAACAACTTTAAGATGGGTGCACTTCAATTCCTGGCCGGCTGGGAAATTCTGGGGCTTGAAGTCCACCGGTCTTAAAGTTGTTGAGGCTGAGAAATAATGTTCTTTCCTTTTCTATACCCCACACCCCGAGAACGCTTCTGATATATTTCCACACTCCTTATAAAAGTAAATAATTATATGAATATAATTATGCACATACACTATAATTATGAAACTTCTAAACTTCTAAAGTTTTCGCACCCTCTGAAATACTGTCTTGCAGTCCCAGGGGGCATGAGCACTGCCGGCTGGGAAACCCTCGAATCTTGATCAACACACACAAGAGCTCATAACAGGCTTATTTGCCATCCCTCCAAAGGGTGAAAAAAACCCTTTAAACTTGACTAATTGAGTGGGAACTCTTTGAGTGGGTTGGAACCCACGAAAGAGCCCGGGCATCATATGCTCTGCATTGTTGAACACATTTCTTGTTCAACCCAATGGGCTGCCAAGCATCACATGATGCCACCTTGACAAGCCACAACATTACAAGGGTAATCAAAGGGATTGACGTTCATTATCTGGCTAAGCTGGGGCTGAGGGCAAAGCCTTTAATTATCTGGATTACCTAAGAATCCGGGGCCAGCTATCTTTTGCTCCCGCTGCAGAGCACATTCAGTAGAACGTAAAGAATAGAATTAGAGACCGCCAACCTCCTTAGGAAGGAGCAAAGCTTGCTCAGAGGTTCTGTTTCCGGTGATGGCATCACTCTTTGAGGCAGCTAGTGATCAGAACAAACTCTTTCTGGCTTTAGACCCTAAAATCAGGTCCACATCCCAACAGGTCTTGCTGGAAAGCAACACTTCTGGCCAGCTGGACAAAGGTCCTGGAATGGTCTTCAGCAACATCTGAAAAGTCTCCACTCCCAAATTTTGTCCTCACTTTTTCCTCAAAGGAGAGCTTGAGGTGGATGGGTGCACCCCAGAATTTGCTGGACCCGTTTCCAAAGCCTATTTGGAAGGTGCCCCATTTATAATCCTTCTAGGGAGGGAGGGAGGGAGGGAGGGAGGGGGAATAGAAAAGCACGGAAATACACCTGCTTCTACCAAGTTGCAGCTTGAGGGTGTGAACATGGCTCTTCTCTCTTTCAAAGGGCAGGAAAAGTAGATTTTTGGACAGTAAAAGCTACAGCAGCAGGACAAGGAGGGAGGGGCAAAGAAAAGGGGGCAGGGGAAATGACCGACACAGTCCAAAAGCAGCTCTGGGATCAAAAAGCATCTGTACCGGACGGATCTTCACCTGGTTTAACTTGAGCCATCCGCCTTAAGCACTATATCCTGTCTGGATTAGCTCTTCCATCTTTCCGAGGTTTTGTTTCTCTTCGTCAAATTAATCTCTCTCGGAAATATAGCACGGTGTTATTAAGAAGTTTGTTAACTGCGGGATGCACTCTGTCCACCATGCTTTAGTTCACCTTTCTGTGTTTATACAAAATATGGAACCATAAATCAAGCATTTGGATGCCTTCGCAGCATACCCTGAGCTTTACGTATACCCTGAATAAAGCTCATTAATGGTTCCTATTTTCATATTGTTAGCAGATTTATTTTACCATTTGTATGTACATGCATCGAATTTCGGAATTAGATGGTGGTGGTGGTGATGTCAATGGATGTCTACCTGTTTTATACACTTTTGACTATAACTTTCTGACAATTCCCTAAGGAGCAGCATGCTTTGTATTGCCAAGTATTCCAGGGGTTTGCAGTTAAACCATCTGCAGAATGCCAGGTTGGAGGAAATTCCTAGAGTTGCTAGTTTATCCTGGAGGCTCACACTCACAAAACAAATGGAACAAAAATATATATCCGATCCTGATCCTCGATGGGGCTGCTTCTTCTTCTCCTTCCTCGGAGGAAGACTCGTTCCCCTCCACCCAGGGGCCACCTGGTCCTTTCCCCCTACAACCCAACTGGCAGGATTAGTATCTGAGGTCCCTCCATAAGGGAGACCCATCTGAGCAGCCTTTTTTGGGCCCAGCTGGGCGTGGGGTGGGTGGGGGCTGATACAGCAGGAAAGATGCTTGGTAAAAAGGGAGGAGGAGGAGGAGGAGGAAGAGAAGCAACCAGAGAGGGGTTGCTGGAAGAGGAGGAGGAAGACAAGGAAGAGAAGGAAAAGAAGCAATAAAGCCCTACATGGCATCGGACCAGATTACCTCCTGGACTGCCTTCTTCCACATGAGTCCCAGCGACCGGTCAGGTCCCACAGAGTAGGCCTTCTCCAGGTCCTGTCAACCAGACAATGTCACTTGGCGGGGCCTAGGGGAAGAGCCTTCTCTGGGAGGGGGGGCTCTGGAATCAGCTCCCCCCCGAGATCTGTACTGCCCCCACCCTCCGTAAGGACTTGAAAACCCATCTATGCTCCCAGGCTTGGGGGTCACTAGATCTTAGATTCCGGTTGACATGTGCGATGTATGCTTGTTGAATGTGAATGAATTATTTTTAATGTTCCAGGGTTTTTAGAGTAGTTAATTATATTAATTGGATTTTAGATTTTGATATCGTACATTGTTTTTTATTGTGTTGTGAGCCGCCCCAAGTTCTCAGAGAAGGTTGGCATACAAATCCAATAGATGGATGGATGGATGGGTGGATGGATGGGTGGATGGATGGATGGATAGGTATGTATGTATGTATGTATGTATGTATGTAGGTAGGTAGGTAGGTAGGTAAGTAGGTAGATAGATAGATAGATAGATAGAGAGAGATAGAGAGAGATAGAGATAGAGAGAGAGAGAGAGAGAGATAGAGAGATAGAGAGAGAGAGAGATATAGATAGATGATAGATAGAGAGAGAGAGAGAGAGAGGTAGGTAGGTAGGTAGATAGATAGATATAGATAGATGAGAGAGAGAGAGAGAGAGAGAGAGATAGAGAGAGAGAGAGATATAGATAGATGATAGATAGATAGATATAGATAGATGATAGATAGATGATAGATAGATGATAGATAGATAGAGAGAGAGAGAGAGAGAGGTAGGTAGGTAGGTAGATAGATAGATATAGATAGATGAGAGAGAGAGAGAGAGAGAGAGAGAGAGAGATGGATAGATAGGAAAGGGTGGATTGCTGGAGGAACAGGTTTGTCCCAGATGTGTGTGTAGTGGGGGGAAGAATCCCACTTCTCCCTCTCATACACGGCTGCTCCTTCCCCTTTCCCTGCCTTGACCTCCTTCTCCGAAAAAAGGAGCCGCTGCCTCGCCAAGGATGAATCACCGGAGCCGCTGCCTGCCTCCTTCCTGTCTCGCTACCCCGCCGCTCCACTTCTGTCGGCTTCCATCTGGCCCTGTGGTTGAAAAAACACCCAGGGAGCGCAGGGACAGAATGTTCTGCGCCAAGCCCTCCCTCCCTTCGCCCCACTTCCCGCCCCTTCAGATTCGGGGGACCCCCTGGCAGGGCAGACCCTGTTCACGGCACCCCACACCCCGTTCTAGGCGCTGGGAGAGTGGATCCAATCGGCAAAGGCTGCCCAGCCGTCAGCCTTTTTTTTTTCCCCCGACCAGGCACTGAGGATGGGCAAACCCTGCAGAACTATTTTGGTATTCTGTAGCAGTGGAGGAAGGGGGGAGGAAGAGGAGGAGGAGGAGGAGGAGGAGCTCTGCACAGGAGCCTCGGCAAGTAGTGCAATTTATTCCACTGGTGTTGGGGGGTTGGAGTGGAGCCTTTCCCAACCCCCTCCTCTGCTGGGCTTGCATGCATTGAGACAAGAGCCCCCTGCTCTTCCCCAGACGGAGTGTCATCCATCAGGGAACATCTGCCGCCTGGGAAGGTGTCCTTCCACAGGTGTCCCACCCCCAACCTTTCTGACTGTGGCAGCTTTGAAAACAACGTTTCTCAAGGTCTGCCAAAAAAAAGCCACAGCTGCTCCGAGCTTCTTCTTCACCAAGTGCAGAGAAGAGGGACAAAGGGAACTGGAGGCTAAAACATATGAAGAACGGTTGCAGGAACTGGGCATGGCTAGTTTAATGGAAAGAAGGACCAGGGGAGAATTGATAGCAGCCTTCCAATATCTCAGGGGCTGCCACAAAGAAGAGGGAGTCAACCTATTCTCCAAAGCACCTGAGGATAGAACAAGAAGCAATGGGTGGAAATTAAACAAGGAGAGAAGCAACCTAGAACTAAGGAGAAATTTTCTGACAGTTAGAACAATTAATCCATGGAACAACCTGCCTCCAGAGGTTGTGAATGCTCCAACACTGGAAGTTTTTAAGAAGATGTCAGATAACCATCTGTCTGAAGTGGTGTGGGTTTTCCTGCCTAAGCAGGGGATTGGACTAGAAGACCTCTGAGGTCCCTTCCAACTCTGTTATTATTATTATTATTATTATAATTGCAGGCATTTGTCTCTCCACAAACTTGGCATCATTAAGACTTGTGGACTTCAACTCCCAGCATTCCCCAGGGCTGGCTGAAGAATTCTGCAGGTTGAAGCCCACAAGTCTTAAAAGACAGTAAAGACAGACAGATGGACAGATGGACAGAGCCTCTTCTGAGACCTTTCTGACGTAACCCAACCAGAGATGCCCTCTTTATCTATGTGCCATTCACACAGCTCTTCGTTGTATTTGTATCTCAGGTCAATTCTCTCGGGGTTGTCTGAATGTCCAGAGTGGGCCAGGATAATGTCAGAGTGGCCCTTCTGAAGAAGCTGCCAGAAAGAGGGTTAGCAAATGCAAAATGAGGTTTGTGTTTCTGCAACACAACTCGTTTGCAATGCTGGGAGTTTTACCGTGATCTCTTGGGGTTGACAAACAACACTTTGTGCATTGGAAGATGGCTATCATCCCACTTCGGTGCCTGCATTAATAGACAGTAGGTAGGGTACCTGTCCTACTGTTTTTTCTGAAACTTGACTCTATCTAATCATCTCAACTGAGTCTTGAGCTTCTTCCTTGCGTGCAACCTCAGAGAGGTTCTGTCCAAACTAGAGCATAGACTTTAGTCTTGCTCTAAGAAGAAGGCATATCTACATTTATCCTCTTGTTGAGAGGGCTTTTAGAAACATAGAAACATAGAAGACTGACGGCAGAAAAAGACCCCATGGTCCATCTAGTCTGCCCTTTTACTATTTCCTGTATTTTATCTTACAATGGATATATGTTTATCCCAGGCATGTTTAAATTCGGTTACTGTGGATTTACCAACCACGTCTGCTGGAAGTTTGTTCCAAGGATCTACTACTCTTTCAGTAAAATAATACTTTCTCATGTTGCCTTTGATCTTTCCCCCAACTAACTTCAGATTGTGTCCCCTTGTTCTTGTGTTCACTTTCCTGTTAAAAACACTTCCCTCCTGAACCCTATTTAACCCTTTAACATATTTAAATGTTTCGATCATGTCCCCCCTTTTCCTTCTGTCTTCCAGACTATACAGATTGAGTTCATTAAGTCTTCTCTATTAGTGTTAGCTGTAAATGGGTGCCTTTCTCTGTCAATCATTCAGCCCAGACATCTAGAAGGGGAGAAGAACTTCAACTAGGCTTCCCGTTAATCCAAGCTCTGGAGTAGCCAGGTAAGATTAGAGACTAGTGAGTGGAATCTGTTAGATGCACAGAATGACACATGAAGGTGAAGCAATAAATAACAGGCAGAGAGAGAGGGGGGGGGAGAGAGAAAGAAAGAAGAGAGATATACCCAACTTCTCTTCTTACATTACTTATTCACACATCCAAAGGCTTTGACAACTGTCATGCATGATAATATTGCTATTAATGCCACCACCTGTTAAGTGCTAACAGAAAGTTCTCTCAACTGGGAAGATTCAATCGTCCATCTATAACGCAGGCATGGCCCTACTGCTTCCTTAAATTAACATCCAGGATTGCATCGCTGAAATGTTGTCGATGGCACAATTTTCCACTGACTTGGGACAAGGAGTGAAATTAGTGGTGCTAAATCTGCTGTAAAACTTGCACTCTAAAGCACCCGACTCAGAGCAGAAATCTTCAAACTTGGCAGCTTTAAGACTTGTGGATTTCAACTGCCAGAATTCTCCAGCACAGCTGGCTGGAGAATTCTGGGAGTTGAAGTCCACAAGTCTTAAAGTTGCCAGGTTTGGGGGCCCATGAGATGGAGCCCTGTCTCTTTTATCTGCTCCTGGGGTTTTCAGACCCCGAGAGGAGCAACAGAGCCACAGTTTCTCGAGAAAGGGCAAATGCAAGAGATGGAACATGGGGGTAATCATCTTAAACCAAGGCACTCCCCTGCATTCTTACAAAACTTCAGGGTTATGCTAAGCAATCTATTCCCAATCATTATGCTGAGCAAAAGAATTGCCCAAGGGGTAGTTAAACTGCACATTCCTTGCTCTGTAGAATTTGGTCCGTGGAACCACTGAAAACCTTGGTTTTTAGTGGATAGGGGTGGATTAGAGCAAAGGAGACACCCAGCAGGATGTTTTAGCACTAGTTTTAGCGACCCTCCTATTAACCAAAAGAATGCCTGTCCCTCCCTCCTCCCCTTTCTCCTGGATGGTCAACCCCCAAGGCCATTGCCAAGGACCTACCTGGAAGCTGCAATCTCCGCTTTCTGCTTGGCGATGGTGGCTGCCCGCTCGGCCGCCTCCACGGCCCGGTCCACCTTCTCGCGGATCTTGCTGGCCCTCAAGGGGATGAGGTTCTTCCGTTTGCCGCTGACGAGAATGTTCTGCTTGTACTTCCCCTCTTCCTTCGTGCCGTCGGGGAAGGTCATGCAGCCGTAGCCATGGCGCTTGTTGGTGGCCCACTCTCCTTCGTACTTGAGGCCGTCCGAGCGCTGGCTGATGCCAAAGCCGGACCTCTTGTCGTTCTTCCACTCTCCCACGTAAATCTCCGTGGTGGTGGCGTCAATGTCGTCCTCTATGACGGAGATCTCGGTCTCGGCTTCGCCCAGGCTGATGGTGGAGTTGATATCGCTGGCGGTGGAGCTCACGGTGCTCATGCCCGCCTCGCTGCGGAAGGAACTCTGCTTGCTCCGCTGGCTGGCTAGTGAGCTCTTGGACTCGGATTTGCGCAACTTGAGGCCGCTCAGCAGGGAACGCCGGAAGATGCCCTTCTTCTTGCTCTTCAGGATCTCCGCGTCGCTGTGGGCCATCAAGACAAATCCCCCCCTCGAGACTGCGGGGCTCCCGGCCATGGCAGGGGACGCATCGGGGTGCAACGCCGTGCCATTGGTGTGTTCGCTGCGCAAAGAGTTGATCGACGTTCTTAATGGCGACCGGATAACCGCAGCCATGCCGTATGGGACACTCTGCCGAACGCCGTAACCCTGACGCATCCCTCCGGCCCACTGGCCTTGGTATGTCCCTGCGAGCGGTGAGGGGGGAAAAGGAAAGGAAAGAGAGTCACAACTAGGCCTTCTCAGCCACAACTGTCCTGTGTGGTGGTGTGGCGCCACACATATCCTCGCCCCACAACATTCAGGGCATTCCCTTCCATTTCAGTTCATGGCACATTTTAACTTAGACAGATAAACAGAGTTGGAAGGGACCTTGTAGGTCATCTAGTCCAATCCCCCCCCCCCGCCTGTTGTGAGTGCTCCTTGTCCACCTCAGGTCATGTCAGATTCTGAGAAGGGTGAGCCAGGCCCCTTTGGATACCCTGGGCCAGGGGGGTCCCAACTGATGCAGAGAGTGAGAGTGAGAGAGAAAGTGACCTGAGTGAGCCTGAGGAACCACGAGAGGGTCTGACATGATAATGGGGGAGTGGTCCCAGTCAGAGGATGAGGAAGACATTAGAGTGGAAAGTCAGTGGATAGATCCTCGCTATAGAAGATTGTTGAGACGGTGAGAGGAGTTGCATAGTAAAAGGTATCAGTGTACAGCCTTAGCCTCTTTGGGGTGTGATGTCACTTCCAGGCAATATAAAGGCAAAGGATTTGGGGAAATTGGGTGTGGAGTTTCAATGCCATTCAATGGAAGAGATCTGAGACTGAACAAGGTTTTAAAACCAAGATTTCGGCCTCAATAAAACTCACTCTCTGCTGGATGCTTGTTGCCAGGACCCCGGTGAGCAAAATTCATATGCTTAAATGATAAGTGGACTTTGTTATCTAAGGACTGCTGATTAGGCTGAGTTTTGTGCCTTTCCTGGACATTGTTCATGTTTAGCTCCAAAGAGAAATAATTCCTTTCCTCTGGCTGTTTAAAATCTGCTTTTCGTTATGTGTGCTTATATCAATAAAGAGTTTGATTTATTCATAAAATGAAAGATTTTTGAATCAGGGGTTTCGTTCCAAGGGCCGTGCACAGAAGACCGCCCAAGCAGGGGACCTTGCACCATCCCTGACAAATGGCAGCCCAATCTCTCCTAGAAAGCTTCTAGTGATGAAGCTCCCACAACTTCTAAAAGCAACTTCTGTTCCATTGGTTGACTGTTCTCACTGTCAGGAAATTTCTCCTCATTTCTATTTTAAAAGCAGCAGTTTCTTAAAACTAGCATGGATGATGTTTCCTAGTTTGGGTAACAAAGCGCAAGGAAAGCAACCCAGCTGGGAGAGCACCCAAAGACCCCCCCCCCCAGCTGCCTTTTCTCCAGTTGGGGGAGAAGAATTTTGTCCAAGCTTCCATTTCTGGAAGAGTTGGAGACTCCTTTTGCAGGTTGGGAGTGGGGGAGGGCAATTCGGCTCAGCAAGCAAAGCCAAAATAATTTTCCAACAGAACGTGGGATGGAGCTTTTGACAGGTGGCTGTGGGTGGGCGAGAGGGGGGCTGTGCCAGGCTCTGTTGCTGAAAACCCACCGCAGAGCACTTCCTGGCTGGTCCAGCAGGGGTCAGTGCTCTGCACCTCCTGGCATCTGCTTACTAACAATATCTTAGAAGTTCTTCATCCTGTTTACATCCTGTCCGTCTCCAAGGAGCATCTCAGCCCAGCTTACACGGATATTTTTGACAGTCTTCCAGCAAATTCTAGATCAAGCCATGACTTCTTTCCCCCCATGTGATTTGTCTCATCATCTGCAACTGCAGCCTAGCAGGCTGGTTTTCTCCATGACCTCTCCTTGGGCCGAAGGGTCATGTGAGGGCCTGAATTTAGTGCTGCTGCAAAAGCAGTCGTCCAGATGAACCCAAAGGAACATCTGCAAAGTTCTGGAAGGAGATTGGTCTCTTCATTCAGTCTCTTTGCTCACTGGCCCCTGCTGCTTGATATCCCAACCCATCCACAGAGCTCTCCTTGCTGCTGCATTCTCTCCTAGCCTAAGCTAAGAGTCACCAACTCCAAAAAACTCTGATCCGGCTATTGCTCATCTCATTTGCCCTTCCTTCCTTCCTTCCTTCCTTCCTTCCTTCCTTCCTTCCTTCCTTCCTTCCTTCCTTCCTCCCTCCCTCCCTCCCTCCCTCCCTCCCTCCCCTACAACAATTGAAAGGACCATGACCCATTCTCAACAAAAACCTACTGGACAAACAGAAGGGGAATGGAATGGAAATCTTTGCCAGGTTCAGCTGTCTTATTATATTTTCTGTGCTATTTTTTTTCTGTGGTGCCGTTTTGAAAATCTGGAATGTTGAGTACAGTATTTTGTGCACTTGCAAAGCATTCATTCCAGCAATGAACATCCAGTCAGGAGTGGACAGGTAAATTTCTACTGTGACTTACAGTTACATTTATTTATCAGGGTCGGGACAAGGCAGTTTGCTGGCAATAGCTCCTTGGTGCATCTGTTCATCTTCATCTAATCAAGCTACCCAAATGCAGGAAATTATAAATTATCTGTTCCTATTCCCTAGCAAATAACAAGAGATGAAATAACAACATCTGTTGCACTTTCATGGATCCCAAAACCTGCAACCTTGCTTGGCTATCTACTTTTCTGGCGCATAAGACCCTGAGACTCACTTTCCCTAGTAAACACAATTACAAAGCATACTTTTCTTTCTGAGTAACTTGTGTGTGTGTGTGTGTGTATACAGATACATACATATATATATGTATGTATATATATTTAAAGCAGCACGAAGCTTATAACTTCAGCCTGATGATGGTGAATGTGATTTCACCGAAATGTCGCATAGACACTCAAAATATTACACGGGGCAAAACCCGAACTCAGAACAATCTACATATGTATGTATGTATATATATTCTATTCAATTCAATTTATTAGATTTGATATATATATATATGTTTTCGTATATTCAACATACACACACACACATATATATACACACTCACATACACACACATATATACACACATATATATACATATACATATATGAAAAAGGTATCCAGTTGAAAAAGGTTAATGACACAGAGTCCCTCTTCCCTCCCAGCGGATGATGAAAAGATAAAAGCTGATTAATTAAAGGGTAATTTAGGGATAATCCCCAAATGCTGGTCAGGGAAAGGACAAACCAAGCTGGATCTTTAAACAGGAAGCTATCAATAGAATACAAGGATCAAGAAGCCCCAAAGACTGCACAGGAAACTATCAATTAACCTTATGAAAGGTGGAAATGCATCTTAAGGAAATCTCAGAAATTGGTTCCCTCATCAATATTTTTATGAATAAGCCAGAGTCAGCTAAGTTCTTAGGGTATACTCATTTCAGAAGGGCCCCACAAAGGTTGGGTTTACAGGCATGTTAAGCCCCCAAACAAGCACTCCTATGTTGGACCAATCCATTTGTCAGAAGCACTTGGCTCTCAGATGGGATTAGTGGGTGGGGAGGAATAGGTAGCTTTTCTCGAGATTGTTGACTCAAGTGCCCAGCAATTCTCCAGGAAGTGGGGGAAATGTTGGGCCTCCACGCTGACCAACAAGTGGAGAACCAACATGCCATCCCTAAACCAGAGAAAGTGGATCATATAAGAAATCACTGTGTGCCTTTTCGACAGGAGTTGTCGATGAGTAGCATATAGGTTTAATAAGTAAATAAGAACCACGGGTGGAGAATTCAAATGGAGCCAGGAAGAGGAGCAACAGATGACCAATTAAAGCAACAAGACGAAGTTGCCTAGGCATTGAAGGCTAATCAAGAGCTGAGGTCATAAGCAGAGTTGCATCCCCAGTTGTTGTCCATGATCACACAATGACACCCTCAGCCAAAAGGTGGCTTGATGGTGGGTGGGGTTGGATGAGTCCAGACAGAGTGGAATCTACTTCTTCTTGGCCTAAGATTCAAGTTATTCCCCTGCGACCTCTGTGGCCCAATACACCACCCTGGTGTCTCCTTCTTGGGTGCCCATGTAGGAAGAGGACATTGGCCGTCATTACGAATCTTCACCACCAAATGTCTTCCTTGTCTTCTCCTACTACTCTTTCCTTTTAGCTGCTTCACTTACATTCCAGGTGACTCGCCACCTGGCCTGGCACGGGAAGGAAAGGGGTGGGGATATCCTTGGCACCTACTCCTTTGCAAGAGGCCAAGGCCCTGAATTCCTTCCCTCCAGAGGCTGGCGGGCATCGGGCGCCAAGGAGACTCACGCCAAAGGCAGAGGGGTTGGCACGGCTCCTCTCTGCTTGGAGTAAGTGGGAGAGGAGGAGAGGAGAGAAGCTGAGGTGAAGAAGGAAGACATTGTGACGGGAAAGGAATAGAGCATAGTATCGTATCTGAAGTGCCAGGGAGAATCGTTCCCTGGGAGTTGAGCAACCCTCGTGAACATGAAGAAGAAATCATTGGCACAGGGGAGCTGAGCAAGCCAGGATCTGGGCCAGGGGGGAAAGAACGGCAGGAAGAAAACGGAGGGGGACTTTGGCTTGAAATATTGTTAAGCGTGCAAAGGGAAATCTTGCCCCACGTATCCCAGGTCCTGTCAGCCAAACAATGCTGGCTGGCAAGCCTTAGGGGAAGGGCCTTCTCTGTGGTTGCCCCTGCCCTCTGGAATCAATTCCCACTGGAAATCCGTATGGTTCCTACTCTCCCGGCCTTTGGGAAGAACTTGAAAACACATTTGTGCCGACAGGCCTGGGGCTGTTGAATCGGTCATCTTACTCCAGACCCTGGCATTGATTGGATGATCGGCATGACAGATTGGTGTGTGAGATGCATTGGTTGATGCATTAAGTTTTTTTATAAGATTGGGTCATTTCAGATTAATTCTGATTTCTGTGTTAAATGTGTAATTTATGCCGTAAGCCGCCCTGAGTCTCAGGAGAAGGGCAGCTTAGAAATCAAACCAGTCATCAATAAAAGCCAGTCTTGTGTCAGGGAAAAGGGGCAGCTGAGAAGCATCGCAAACACCTTGGCTGAGAAAAGGTGGGGTGTGGGGCTTGCTAGCCACTGAAAAGTAGAGACAGTTAAAATATACACGCAGACGGAGTCTGTCTGTCTGTCTCTCTTTGCATAGCAAGCAGAGATGGCAAGAGCCAGGCTTGCCCTCTGCCATAAACACAGTAGCTGTCCTTTAGCCCAATGTTTCCCAACCTCCGCTGGCTGGGGAATTCTGGGAGTTGAAGTCCAAATATCTTCAAGTGGCCAAGGTTGGGAAACACTGCTTTACCCAATATCAGCTGGCCAGGCAAGGCTGCTCTGTCCTCCCAGTGAGGATTCAGTCTCTACTGAGGATGCTGATCTGCCCTAAAGCTGGCAAAGGGGTGTGTTTGTGTGTGTGTGAATGCTTTTGTGTATGCATGCGTGGGTAGGTATATTTTCTCTTCATTATTTTTAAACTTGTTTCCAGTCCCGCGAATCTTATTGTTCTATTTGCTCTTCCCGGGCTTAGCTAATATTGTGTGTGTCAGTGTGAATGTTTGTGTGGTGCCATTTAATTACTACCGAAGAACTGACGTTCACTCTCAAGCGCCACTAATGGAGGGACAGATGCGCTGGAGGGAGGGAAGGAGCGGGAGCGATCCGGGAAGGCCTGTCTGCAACCTTCCTTAATGGGCTTGGAAGCTGAGTCGGGGGAGAAAGAAAACCCTGCTTTCTGTCGTCTTCTGCACTATACAGTATTTAGGGATAGTTTTCTTCCAGGGTTTTCTTTGTTTATTGAAGCATGTGTGTAGCTTACTGCTCTGTACCCTCCAGAGGGAACGAAAAGGCTTGTTTTCATCCGTTTCCACAAGGGAGAGTTAGGTAGAGTCTCACTAGGTCTAGTCCAGGTTTCAGAGCGTAGGATATGATTTTAAGGCCTGTTTGGCCTTCCTGAACTCAGTAATCGCAGATTCTATTTTTGTAGCACTAAAAGACTCACCTATTCTCCCCCCCCCCACAGGCTGTGAGGACACAGTCAAATTCATTTACCAGATAAGGGTTTTGAGTCTGAAGACATTGTCATGATTCGCTATTCAAAGGGTTGGTTATGACCTATAAAGCCCTTCATGGCACCGGACCAGAATATCTCTGAGACTGCCTCCTGCCGCACGAATCCCAGCGACCGGTTAGGTCCCACAGAGTCGGCCTTCTTCAGGTCCCGTCGACTAAACAATGTCATCTGGCGGGACCCAGGGGAAGAGCCTTCTCTGTGGTGGCTCCGACCCTCTGGAACCAGCTCCCCCCTGAGATTAGGATTGCCCCCACCCTCCCTGCCTTTCGTAAACTCCTTAAAACCCACCTCTGCCATCAGGCATGGGGGAACTAAAACATCTCCCCCTTGCCCATGTTGTTTTGCCGTTTGATTGATTGTGTGCTTGTTTTTTATATATATATTGGGATTGTTTTATGAATTTCTTAACTTAAAATTGTAATTGGATTGGTGGACATTGGATTTGTCACTATGTACTGTTTTTTACTATTGTTGTGAGCCGCCCCGAGTCTGCGGAGAGGGGCAGCATATAAATCCAATAAATCTAATCTAATCTAATCTAGAAAGTTTCTGGCCTGGTAGGAGATGGATTTGATCATCGAACTAAACCACCCCAGTTAATTGTGATGTTAAATTGGCCTTTGAATATACAGTACACTGCTCAAAAAAATAAAGGGAACACTTAAACAACAGCATATAACTCCAAGTAAATCAAACTTCTGTGAAATCAAACTGTCCACATAGGAAGCAACACTGATTGACAATCAATTCCACATGCTGTTGTGCACATTCAGCTTTGTACAGAACAAAGTATTCAGTGAGAATATTTCATTCATTCAGATTTAGGAATGTGTTATTTGAGGGTTCCCTTTATTTTTTGGAGCAGTGTAGATTAAGGTTTATTTTCCCTCTTTCTTTCCCGCTGAGCCTGTCTGTCTACCATCTTTCCTTTAGACAAGGTCATCAATTTTTAATTTTATTTCCTGCATGAGGAGACGTGGTCTGAAAGATTTGTTTTGAGAAATGGTCCCAAGGTTAAGGTTAGGATATTACGGGGGTTGAAACCTGGACCTGTGTTGAAGGCTGATTGGACATCACTTTACCCATTCTAGCCAGGGATTCTGGGAGTTGAAGTCCACACACGTTAAAGTTGTCAAAGTCGGAAAGCACCAATTTACATTAAAAGCTTGCTTGGGTTTTTAAAGTTGCTGAGGTTGAGAAACTATGGTGAGCAAATATTTGTCCAAACTACAAGAAACTCCCTTCAATCCTAAGCCAGGGATTGATTTTCTTGAGTGGCCATTTATGGAAGTAAAGGACAGCTGACCAGGCCCTTTAGCATCCTTCTCCTGTACACACTGATGGAGTTTCAAGGCAAATAGCATCTTTTGCAGATCATGACCTCATTGTAAAATCACCAAAACTATGCTATTGTTTGCCCCCAGCCACCTCCACGTGGCCATGCCTCCAGACTGGTCACAAATTCCTCTTGCTCAATTGAAGCCAAGTCCTCCTGCGGCTTCATAGACAATCTTCCACATGGTAATCAAGGTTAAGCAACAAGCCGTTGTTGAGCCCTGGGTGGTCTAGGGAAAAGGTGGGCTTGGCTGGTATGCCTTCCAACCCATGGGACTTCCTCACTACTTTGGGTACTTCCTCACTACTTGCTATGAACTGGTAGGATTCTTCCACCAGTACAGGTAGGCCTTATCTTATGACCGCACAACTGAGCCCAACATTCCTGTTGCTAAGTGACATAGTTGTTAAGTGAGCTCTGCTCCATTTTATGATCTTGCTTGGTCCAGGAATTCAAGGTGTTGGTTATCACCTTTATAACCTTAAATGGCTCAGGGCCAGACTATTTATGGGACCGCCTCCTCTCTCATACCTTGCTGCGGCCAATAAGGGCTCACAGAATCAGCCTTTTCCAGGTCCCATCCGCCAAACAATGTCAACTGGTGGGGCCGAGGGGAAGGGCCTTCTCTGTGGCGACTCTGACCCTACCAGTCTTCCGGAAAGCCGTTAAGACCTGGCTTTTCTGATAGGTCTGGAATTAGGCTGATTGCAAGTATGTATGTTTTTATATTATTGTTATTACTGACTTTTATTATTAGAGTTTAATTGTTTTTATTGTTGTTGTATTTATTCCGATTTTTAGTTGCTCAGAGTCCATTTGGAGTGAGCAGCATATCAATATTATTATTATTATTATTATTATTATTATTATTATTATTATTATTATTATTATTATTCTGACTTCAGACTGACCAAATTTTGAAACATAACACGCCAGACATCCTGATTGTGCAGAAAAAGAAAGTATGGATCATCGACATCGCAATCCCAGGGGACAGCAGAATTGAGGAGAAGCAGCTAGAGAAATTAGTGAAATACGAAGATCTGAAAATCGAGCTGCAACGACTCTCGCATAAGCCAGTGAAAGTGGTCCCAGTGGTACTTGGGCCCAAGGATCTCAGCGGACATTTGAAAACCATCGGAATTGACAAAATCTCCACCTGTCATTTGCAAAAGGCCGCTTTACTGGGATAGGCAAACATAATTCGCCGCTACATCACGCAGTCCTAGGTGCTTGGGAAGCGCCCGACTGGGGATGAAATACAAAATCCAGTATAGTGATCTCGTTTGCTGTGTTGTACTGACATAATAATAATAATAATAATAATAATAATAATAATAATAATAATGGCTGTTAAATTAATCATTGCATTTGTTAAGTTAGTGATACACTTGTT
Source organism: Erythrolamprus reginae (assembly GCF_031021105.1). NCBI lineage: Eukaryota > Metazoa > Chordata > Lepidosauria > Squamata > Dipsadidae > Erythrolamprus > Erythrolamprus reginae. The sequence continues at coordinate 1,816,433 of NC_091958.1, forward strand.
GAGGGAATCTGGTTTTCCCATTGACTTTGCTTAGCTGGAAAGTCGCAAAAGGGGATCACAGAACCCGTCATAAATATGAGTCAGTTGCCAAGCGGCAGAATTTTGATCACGTGACCCTTGGGGGAACGCTGCAACAGTCGTGTGAAAAACGTTCATTGTGCTGTATTGGGTGGGTTTCCAATATATGAAGATTAACCAGCATTGTATGTTAGGAGAAAATAGTGGTATTACTTTAAGAGCTAGGCAGCAATTATGAGCCAGGCTGCCATTGAGCCATAGAAGGGAGACAGATGTGCTGCTCTCTGTTACATTCTGTAGTTGCATTCTGTTGAGCTTTGCTGGCATTGCGTCTGTTCTGCTGCATGCCTTGTAATGTTGGTTTCTGGTGTATATATGCTGGTTAGTATTAATATCTGAGCTGTGTGCAATATACTGTGTAGAATATACTATACTGATGTAAAGGCATTTGCTGTATTAATAACAGAATAAGCTGTGTGCTAATGCTAAATGGTATATTATATCTGCTGCGTGCGAAGGAGATAATATAATATAAGGAGATAATCTATGCAATACTATATGTACCTGCTTTGATTGAAGAAGATGGGACTGTGTTATAATTACTGTGTAAGATTATGGAGATACTGTATATCTTGTAAATAATACCTTTAGTATATGTTGGCTTGTATTATTGTCTGAACAAACCAGCACTGCCACATGTACTCTGGTTCAAATACAGCATGTCCATCCCTGGTGGTCAGACCAGTACGGAATTACTGACAGTCATAACTGAGTTTTTGCAATGCGGTTGTAACTTCAGGCGGTCAGTAAATGAAATTGTGGTGAGTCCAGGACTGCCTCCCCCCCCCCCGATATGAGAGGCTGAGCAGCGCAGGGCTCGTCTCTCCTCCGCGGCAGCTGTGTGGGCGATGCAGGCAGGCCTTGCCAGAATGATTCAGGAGCAGCTGAACCAGGGAGAGCTGTATCTATGGCAATACTACGGGAGAAGCAAGTGGCTGGGAGGCACGAGGCCCGGATTCCCAGGAGCTCCATGTGCCCGAGGGGAATGTCACCGCCTCATGGGCCAGCTGTGCCCGAGAGCCTCACAGCACCACTCTTGGAGCCTGACGTTGAGGAGAAGCTTCCTAACATTAGTGAGGACCATGGACCAGTGGAACAGAAGCTGCCTTCAGACCCTGCGGGTGCTTTGTCACTGGAGATTTTGGAGAAGAGACTGGACGGTCACTCGTCTGGAATGATACGGGACCTCCTGCTTGAGCAGGGGGCTGGACTAGAAGACCTCCGAGGTCCCTTCCAGCTTTGGCCTCTTCAGCCTTGAAAGATGGTGTTTAAGGGGTGACTTGATTTTACAACATTTACCACCTTTCTTGCACCAGTTGTTAAGTTGGTAACTTATTATTTCTTAGATTTGTATGCTGCCCTTCTCCAAAAACTCAAGGCAGCAAACACAGTTATTAAGGGGATGCAGCTTCCCCATTGGCTTTGCTTGCCAGAAGATTTGTAAATGGGGATCACATTTGTTTATTTATTTATTATTGATTGATTAATTCTACTTCTCTGCCACCCAATCCCAATGGGACACATGACCCCGTGATAAATATTAGGCAGTTGCCAAACCTCTGAGTTTTGATCACGTGATCACGAGAATACTGCAATGGTCATATGGGTGAAGAGGGGACAGGTCACTTTTTTCAGTGCTGTTGCAAGCTCAAAAGGTCACTAAACAAACTGTTGAAAGTCAATGGTGGAAGGTCTTAAGCATCAAACTGATCAGGAAAGACTTCATGAACTCAATCTGTAGAGTCTGGAGGATAGAAGGGAAAGGGGGGATCGAAACATTTAAATATGTTGAAGGGTTAAATAAGTTTCAGGAGGGAAGTGTTTTAAGTGAACCCAAGAACAAGGGGGCACAATCTGAGGTGAGTTGGGGGAAAGATCAGAAGCAACGTGAGAAAATATAATTTGACTGAAAGAGTAGTAGATGCTTGGAACAAACTTCCAGCAGACGTGGTGGGTAAATCCACAGTCGCTGAATTGAAACATGCCTGGGATAAACATAGATCCACCCTGAGATAAAATACAGGGAATAGTATAAGGGCAGACTAGATGGACCAGGAGGTCTTTTTCTGCCGTCAATCTTCTATGTTTCTATGTTTCTAATCAGTCTCTCTACTTGGGCAAACTGGGATTTCCCCACCAGCTGCGTCCAGTGCAACATGCTAGGCTTGTTCAGTTGTGAAATGAACTGGGCCCACTACCTGCTCTCCCCCTGAGACCAGGAACTGGACTTCCCATTCAAAGTTGGATCCTCAAGCAGACAGAATGCTCAAAGCTTCTCAATCCATTCGGCTAATTAATTCTAATATGCTTCCTGTACAAAGCACAGGAGAATCTGCCTAATTTTCTCTCTCTCTCTCTCTCTCTCTCTCTTTCTCTTTGCTAATCATCAAATTCAGTAATCCTCATCATAAACTCTCTAATCTTGCCCCATTTCTCAGTTAAACTAAGCTCTTAATCTCCGTAGAAGCCTCGGAATACAGAGAGGCCTGGTGAGAGGGACAAGTGCTACTCGCAGGGCGTCCTTTCCCAAACAGTCCTCGAACTTCCAATATTCTGGCGACTCTGGGAGTTGAAGTCCATGCACCCTAAAGTTGCCAAAGTTGGAAAGTGCCAATTTACGTTAAAAATCCATATGGGTTTTATTGTAATGCTGCCTTCCAGAAAAACATAGCTGAGAGATAAGAAGAAGAGATTTGGGGGCTGTCACCCCACCACAAATCCCAGACGGCAGCATTTGAGCATGATTGGGGGGGGGGGGTTAACTCCAAGGGCAGTATTCTTATCATTTTAATTAAATTGACTTTAACTTTAATCCAATGTAATGTTTGGCCCAGCCTCAGTCACCACACGGCACCAGGGGTAGGCAACATTGGCTCTTCCATGGCATGTGGACTTCAACTCCCAGAATTCCTGAGCCAATCATGCCAGCACAGGAATTCTGGGAGTTGAAGTCCACATGTCATAGAAGAGCCAACGTTGCCTACCCCTGAACCATACTATACCTTACCCTGAAAGATCCACCTATGGTCTGCAGAGCATGGACTCCACTCCCAATCTCTCACCTTCTGAGGCGAAGGAAGGACCCTTGGGACTTTCAGGGCAGTCATTTATGGTGGCCCATCAAAGACCCCACAAACTGCTCGTTTCACAGCCTACAAAAGAAGCACCAGAGGAAACCTTGTAGCTCCTCTACCTCTCTTACGCTTCAGATTTGTCCCATGCTTCCTGTTCTCTGGGGCCCCAGGGGCCAAGGAAGGATGAAATGGACCCTAGGTGGACTACAAGGGATTAGATACAGCTCTTGACATAGATTTGAAACTGCCACCGGGGTGGGTCATATAGCTTCACACGGGATTGAAAAGAGAGCACTTCCGCATCTTCAGGCTATGTGTCGAGACTGTAACTCTCAAGATTGGCAGCAAACATGGATAAAGGCCATGCTGGCTAGGATTCTGGAGAACAATAGTCCCAACAAGCCTTTGCCCACCATCTATTTCAGAAAGGGATGCTTAAACCAGCAGAGAAAATGTAGGTTTTCCTTGACCTGCAACAGTTTGTTCTGTGACCATTCAAAGTTATAGCAGCACTGAACAAAGTGACTTACAACCACTGCAGCATCCTGAGGGTCACATATTCAAAATTTGGATGCTTGTTAACTCATATTTCTGACGACTGCAATGCCCTGAGGTCATGTGACCACTCTTTACGACCATCTGACAAGTGAAGTCAACACGGAAGCCAGATTTACTTTACAACTGGGGCAAGCGGGGTCATAAAATGGGGCAGGCTCACTTAACGGCTGTCTTGATTAGCCACAAAACTTTGAGCTCCATGGTGCTTGCAAGTGTATGGTGCTTAGTTCAGGCACACTCTTTCAGCAGGACTGTTAGTTAGGTGCTCTCCAAGGTCCTGAGACGTGAAAAAGATTTAAAAGCTGGACACTCAACTGAAGTTGCTTTGAATATTCTGGGGAGCCGGCCCGATTAATCCAAATCACTTGCATCAGCCTGCCTCAATTACTATAGCCTTGTTTTATCATTTCCAGGAGTCGGACTCTTGTGGTATTGTTCTGCCAGCTACGCTTGAACTTCCAAATATAAAGCAGCTAAAATAGAGATTGTGAGGACACATAAACTGCTGGAAGGCTTCTTTTAAAAATAAAATAAAATAAGGCAGACTGTAACTCTGAGACCTACAAATGGAGACCTGCTCTCCTTCACTTCCTTTCTTATTGTCTGGGCTGCTTCGACGATTTATGTCCTGGAAATGTGAAAATTGGGATGAGGCAGACCCACTTTTCAAGATAGAAAGGACACTACTGGAAATGATGAAAAACAAGGGAGGGAGGGGGTCACAAAGTCAACCTTTTATTTACACCCAAGGAAGTGGCTCTAGGAAACCATCCTCAACAGGAGGATGGGATGTTATATACAAACTTCACACAGGAAGAGTTTGAATGAAGATAAATATGACGAGAGCCAGAAGTTGGATCTGGAAAAGAGCAGTGTGTGTGTGAGGGTGGGGGGGAAGGCCTAAATTGTGTTACACTGATGCCCCTGAAAAAAAACTATATCTGAAACTTCTCTTATGCGTTTCCAGGAGAGTCGTCCATGTTTTGCTTCTGAAATCCAACCCAAACACAGAGATGGGAGTATCCGTGAATAGGTTGGGTGCAAGATGAATGCCCAAACATCGGGAATTGCTGTGTGGGAATGTCGAAATACAAACCTCCTGACCATGAGGTTTTTCCCATGGCCACTGGGGAAAACAGAGCTGTTTGGAGTCTTTATTCCAACAGCAAGTTAAGGGACATGGGCCTTCAGTCCCTCCTGGTTAGACAACCAAGGGAAGGCTATCTCTTAGAGTTACGCACAACAGTTTTTATCGTGATATTACTAAATCCTCAGCACAGGTGGATCTGATGCCTTATTAGACTGATGTCTGCTCGGAGTTTTTAAAAAATGGCATATGGTGGATTATTTTTGACATCTCAGGAAGCAACAAGGCTCCCAGCAGATGGGTTGAGGAGCTACAGGAATCTTAATTTCCAGGCCCTGTCTCTGCTTTGAATGGCAGCTGGGGAGGCCTCCTTTCCCAGTCCAATGCAATTGCCCCTCATGCATCTGGAATGCTCCTATTCAGAGGAAGGAGGTTTGCTAAGTCACGGTCAGGAGGCCTGGAGGTGAGGCTCTGGCCAAGGGAGACGGGACCTCTCTTGCACTTTTCAACAATTCAAATGGGCTCGTTTCCCTTCTGACCATCATGAAAATAAAGGAACAAAACAGGAGAGATGAGAATTTGAGCGGGACATACTTTCGAGGGCTCTGTGCAGCCCCCTTTCTGAGCTGACCACCAGTGGGATCAGAACCGCTCCATACCCCAAATGTTCCCCACAAACTAGTTCTCCAAGGGGTTGGGTAGAATTTTTCCAAATCCCCCGAGTCAATTTTCACTGTCAATCTGAGGTTTGTTTCTCTGATTCTTTCCCGGTCTGAAACAGGCCCACTGCCTCACCGAGGTTATGGAGGCTCTGCACATTTATCTCCTCTTTGGTTGAATATAGGCACATATATTTTTTTCCTCAGGTTTCATTGGGGATTGCAGCACTGCAGTACTTGTACAATCGTGCCTGCATGGCTTCTGCGTAAAGGCCTGGGTGGGCCAAGAAGACTCCCAGCCCACCTTCCTTCCTTCCTTCCTTCCTTCTAGCACCTGCATGGGGAGCTCAGATTCCTAAGCCTGGCAGCCCACCGGGCGGAAAGAAATCCCAGAGACACCGAACTCCCGGTCGGAAAAAGCACTTTCAGAGGATTCAAGGGCGGTCTCACAAAACCGGTGGCCAGACCCAGCTACCGGCCTTTGTGAAAAAAATCAAATAAAGTTTCCTCAGTTCCTGCCCTCCCCTTTTTGCTTCCAATCAGCCAATTCTACTTTGCATCCGTACATTTTCCCTTCGGCCTTTCCTGACTCTCTTCCCGCAGGGCCTTTGAAAAGCAGAGGATGTATTCTTGGCTGAACGCTGCTCGGAAGCAGGCATGGGAGGGGGGAGAGAAAAAGAGAGAGAGGGAGACAGAGAGGGAAAGGGAAGGATTGTGTTCATTAAGACCCTGCCGGCCTGCCGCTTTCCTCCAGAGATGTGGTAAGTAGGCCTGGCGCCTGCACACCGGAAGGTTAGCAGAGGAAAGAGTCCCTGCTTCACTGGAGATGGAGAGATTCAGGCCATTCCAGAGGAGAGCTGCTCCATGAGAGACCTTAATCTTACGTTTGCCCCCATGGTTTTCTCTCTTCCATTGGCCTTTGCTAGATTCCGCTTCTGCTTAGTCAGTCTCCACCTTCCCTCTGCAATAACTCCCGAAGCTTCTTCCCGAAGCCAAGGAGCAGCTGTCCCTTTCAGCCTCTGGGTGCTCCACATACACCCAAGCCACACATTCGCAAGAATGGCAACCGGTCATCAAAAGAACTGCGGACCTGAACTGTGGAGCGCTAGACTCGGAGGGAAATTAAAAAGAGAGAGAAAGAGTTTGCAATACACTTTGACTCTGGAGAGAATTGCCTGGCCGAGGCAGGGGGGGTTCAGGGCAATATTTTAACCCTTCCACCCCATCGTATCGTGTGGCCAATGGAGGCCCACGTTTTCTTTCAGAAATGGTTGTCTTCTGAGGTAGATGCTGAACGGGACCAACAAAACCGAAGGTGCCCAGATCTGCTCCAGAAGACCGAATCCACAGGGCAAATCTCAGAATATTGAACCCAAGCCACCTCTCCCTGGATGGAGTTTCCTACCAGCCCTTTCCAAAAGGCCCCAGGCTCACTGCCCTATTCTCTGATTGCAACGCCTCTGTCCCTTTCCCACAACCTTCCCTGGATCCTGGAGCCTTCAGAACTGGGAAGGGGAGCTCTTTGCGCGCGCGCACACACACACACACACACACACACAAGATCCCTTTACTGAACGGCATCTTGTTGATGCCCAATCAGTCCTGGGTCCGGGGGAGAGAGGGAGAGATTTTCTTAGGTAAACAAGGAAGACTCTGAGCCACTCTCCGCTTGGGAAAAGGCCCTTCCTCCTTTCAGCCAGCAAGATTTAATCCCAGCGCAGGCCGAACGTCGAGGACTGGACCCGGGTTAGCAAGGCAGGGCAAGGCCCCAGACATCATGCCCTCCTCCTACTCCTTTTAAAAACATCCCCACCCAGCAGGGCGGCGTGCAGCGCTTCAACGGGCGGGAGGAGGTGGGGAAGCCGCCGCCGCTTACCTCCATCCGAGTAGGTCTCTGTCCCGTAGCCATCCTGCAGGCCGTTGCTCCAGGTGCCTTCGTACTTGGCCCCGTTGCCGGTGCACTCGCGCACCCCGTAGCGTCCCTTAAATCCGTGAGTCCACTCGCCTCGGTACACCCACTTGCCTTTGCTCTCCACGCCGATGCCGTGGCGCTTCCCTTGCGCCCAGGTGCCCTGGTAGGTGTTCCCGCTGGGCCAGGTGTAGACGCCCAGCACTTCGAAGCCGTGGCTCCAGGAGCCCGCGTACTCGCCTTGCCCCTTCGGGCCGGTGCAGATGCCGTGGCCGTGAGCCTTGCCGTCCTCCCAACCTCCACAGTAGGACCCTCCATCGTCAAAGTTAAACCTTCCCCCACTGGACATGCATGTAACGCAGTTCGCAAATTCTCAAAAAGGTGGGGCGGGGGGGAGGAGGAGGGCGAGAGCCGGGGAGAGGCAAAACCGCCCCCTTAAACGATGCACCAAACGCCCAGAGCCGCCGCCGCCGCCGCCGCCGAGGGAGCCGGGCTTGGCCGCTGGCACATTCTCTCCAGAGGCGGGAGGGGGGGGGAGCGGTTCCGGAGCCGTCTCCTCCTGCCTTTACTGCCGGGGGGAAGGCAGCCCTCCGGGGCCCGCGGCGCAGGAAGGGTTCCGGGGGCCGGGAGGGGCCGACGGGGGTCCTTTGGAGCCACCGCGGGCAATGGGCAGCCAGGGGAGGGGGCGGCGCGGGCAAAGGCCAACAGCCAACATAGAAGGAGGGGGGGGGGGCTCCCGGATTGTCAGGAGGAGGAGGAGGATGGGGGGGGCAGCGAGGAAGCAACGCCACAGACCAGACAAAGGGTCTCACAGCCCCCGCGGTGCCTTCCACCTGCTGCCGCTCGGCTGGCCCAATCGCTCCGCCGTGCCTGGGCGAAGCAGCATCTTGCCCGCGGCGGGTCAGCAGCAATGCGGTGCCTGTGACCGTCTCGATCTCACGCACTCTACCCGGCGCCCCCCCCCCTCACTCCCTCCCTCGTACACACACAGGCGCGCGCTCCGTCTCCCTCGGAGCCCCCCCGGCCCGAAAGCCTGTTTTCCTTCCCTTCCCTACTTCACCTCCCCCCCCCGGCCGCCCCACCCCGGTTGGCCGCTCGAAGCTCACTCCCTCCGGCTGGCTGCGGGGCAGAGCTGCCCCGTGTCGGCCTTCAGCGCGGTCCTTTGGGGAGGGGGCCCGGGCACCTGCCGGCTGGCGGCAGAAGGGAGGGAGGCGGAAGAGGCGGAAGGCCGGCTGCGGGGGGAGGAAGGGGGCTCCTGGGCTGGAGCTTCGAGCGGGGAGGGGCGAGGACCGCCTCGCATCGTCCCGGCTTCCTCCCTCCGCCCTGGACCCCCCCCGACTCAATTGGGGTCCCCTAGCCCTCCTCTCCGCCCCCCTGGATGGACGGGGGCTTATGAAAGGGAAGGGAGCCCAGCAGCTCTGTCTCTGCCCCCCCCCCAAAGCTCCAGGTTCTTGCATTTAAAGGTACAGCAACTGCAGAAGGTAGAGTCCTCCCCCTCCCAACACAGATCTCGGCCGCCTTCCCTTCCCCTCCATTCCTTGGAGGGAGAGGGCTCAAAACAGGCCAAAGGGATACAATGCCCGGCCAATCTTTCTCTATACATATTCAAATTGCTTATTTTTAAGTTTAAAGGGTGAAATCTATCAGGCTGCAGCAGGCTAAGAGGGAAATACTGTAGCCCAAGATGAATGTTCACTAAGTGACTTTGATTTTAGAGAATGAGAAGGAAGCGTGCTTAGGACTGCAGTCTTCATCTAAGTGCTGAGGACGGCTTTTCCTCTTTTTTATTCTTTTTTGGTCTCCTACCAACTCTGGAAGATGTTTAAGTATTAACTCTCCACATTAAAAAAAAAAAAGTCAGAAAGCAGCAACATCGATTTAGTATCAATTAAAACTGTAGTCCGGCTATTGCTCCAGCTTTCCAGAGTGGGGTGGGGTTTAAGGCTATGAAAACAACCCACCCTGCAAAATCTGAACATTGTAAAAAAATGGTCTGCAGTGGAGAAGTCAAGACTGTTCTCTCCAAGCATCTTAGCACTACAACTCTCCCTTGCCACACACACATTCAAACATGCATTAGATCAGGGTTTCCCAACCTTGGCATCTTGAAGGTATCTGGACTTCAACTCCCAGAATTCCCTAGTCAGCATTCGCTGGCTGGGGAATTCTGGGAGTTGAAGTCCAAATATCTTCAAGTTGCCAAGGTTGGGAAACACTGCATTAGAGAACAGAAGTATAGACATAACTATGATTACATGAAATGGATACAAATAAAAGGGAACCTTAGGACAGGGATGGTAGGCAGGCCAGTGTGCTTCTGGGACAGGCAGCCCCAACCCACCTGTGAGGAAATTGAAGAGATGCGGGCCCACCCAGCAATCGACCCTTCAATCTTCTTAGCAATGGCAATGCTGGCATTTGAATAAAGTAAAAAGGGCTTGGGCGGGCACTTCTAGATGACCCCAATGAAAGTGACCATTTAAGCACGCAGGTGTGAGAGCAAAAGGAGTTGTTGGCTTATATCCTGCTATCTCTCAGGAGCACTTAGTTCAACTAATGAAATGAAGTCCTTTTTCGTTCTTAAGATAATGTTCTGGTGAATAGGGGTTTAAACCTTCAGTGTAAATAAAGAACATTTGCTGAATCAAGGCAGCAGAGGAAAATGCTCGGCCCAAGAGACATTTTGAAGGGGTCGAGATGACCGATAGCTTCTAAGTAATGTTTCTGACCGAGGAATATCTTTCTAGGCTGGGGCTTGAGATTCTTTCTTCAGTAGGCCCTTCTGTCCTCTGCCTGCTATTAACGAGAGGTTTGGTTTCTAACAAATCCAAGAATTTGATGCTTCTTCTGATGTAGGCCATGTTGATCACATTTCATCTTTCCCAATCAGTTTAAAAAGTTTCTCTCTACAAGGAACTGGGGATCTGTTCACCCAACATGATACCCAATCGAAGGGAAGGGTCATCTATAAGTAATGGAGCTCATCCAGAAAACAGGTCTGCCTTTGGGGTCAATGTTAACTTTGCTCTTTTCAGGAACAATGCGGGTTAAGGCAGCACTACTCTGGAGGAAGCCAACTTCAGGATTGCTCACCAGAATCTCCAGATATCACTGGGGATGATGCCCACTTGGACTGTGGAAGGCCTAAGAGCTTCCCCTCTGGGCAGTAATTTTCATATGGCTTAGAGAGGAACTGAAGCCCAGGACATCTGAGGAAAACTAAGTTTAGGGAAGTCTTTCCTGTCTATTGACAGTGATCAGCCTACAGGGTTCTTATTTTCCCACAAAAGGTCTAAGATTAACCCCTCTTGAAATCCCTTGACTTTTATCTAGCTGACCCAACTGTGAGTTGATTGATTTTTGTGTACTGGCATGACAATAAACTAGTTTAACTGGAAGCTGGAAGAGCAGATGATCTTGAGAGCATCTCTGTTTGCTGATGATGAGGTGTTGACTTTCTCAGGCTAAGAAAGTCAGCACACAATGAACTGAAAAGTGAAATTCTGACACACGTTTGACTCTGGAGCCATTTTGCTAAAAGCTTCAGTAAGAGCCCCAAACAGCTTTCCACTTATTCTTGACAACTGCACACTGTTTACATGCTTTGTGGTGCACAGGCAATGTCGTGCAATGGGTGCGTGAGGTCAAAGCTTTTAATCTTCTTGCTATCTGCATAAGTGCAGCAAATTAGCCAAAGGGACTTTGCTGGTCACTAGCTATATCTCAGTAAGATCTTGGTCATGTTTATCCTTCCAATCACTGCAAATCTGATCTTCTTTAGCCAGATAAAATTCCAGGTAGTTTCCAAAGTGAAATCAAGAAACTCAAGAGCAGAAAGCTAATCCTGATCAGAGAAAAGACAAGAGCTGGGAAGCTTTATCAAGTTCCAGAGATCCTACAGCTTCCAAGAGAGAAAAGGGTGCAAGTTACCCATACCTCTTAAACAAAGTCCAGATAAAGCAAACCAGAGCTGCCAATGCTCTATCCGCTAAAAAGAAATAAACTCACAAAGTGGATTTTCCACAAAAGGAAGCCGATAGAAAAAAAACAACCCCTCATTATTCCTTGATAAAATCATTTGGTCCAGGGAAAACTGCTGCTGTAACTGTAGGTTACATGAATTGTCTCATACTGTGTAGAGAACTTCCCAAATGCCATCTGAAGTAATACTATTGCTTCTCTTGTGGATGCTTCATCATTTGAGACGTTTAACTGCAGGCCTAGCTAGGAGCTAGGATCAATGAAAAGAATACACACAGCATGTCCGGACAGACTCTTCCCTTTTTCTTCCTGCTTTTAAGAGCCACCACTAAAATAGAGGTGTTTCAAAAGGGATGGCGTGAGTCATTCTCACATTGCTGGTAGGTAATGGGGAATGTGAGGAGGGAGCAGAAGCAATAGAGGTTGGGTTTCACCCAGATTTATCTTCTTAGCAAGAAGGGGGGAAAGTAAAGATTTCCCCAACTCCTTTTATGTCCATAGACTTGGGCTTCAACATCTTAGAGCTTGGCAACTTTAAGATGTGTGGACCAACTCCCAGAATTCACATGGCTGGCTGGGGGATTCTGGGAATTGTAGTCCATATATCTTAAAGTTGCCAAGGTTGAGAAACAGTGAAACACTGAAATAGACTATGAAATCTTTGAAATAATGCTCTTCTAGGAAGCTGAAATTCTAACGCAGATATTTTTGAGCTCAGGAATAAAGCTTGAGATTCTTCACCAAATATATTGTGGTCTGGTCCCTGGTTAAGGCCTTGGTTGGGTGCCCAGTAAACCGAAGGGGGCTGCCCTCCAACAGACGCTTGAGCTTCATTCTCTTGTGGGATGCAGGTAATGATTCCAGAGGAAGAGTCCTGTTTTGTAAGAGCCACGTTGCAGGGAAGGAGCCAGGCTCCCCCTCCCGGGACAAAAGAGCTATTGCAAGCCTTTTAAGATTCACCTTCAGCGTTTCTGGGCCATGTTTTACCTATGTGCAGAGTAGCCGCCCCCAGGTGGCTGAGCAAGTGCATATACTGGGTCCGTCTTCTGGTGATTGGCCCAAAGTCACCCAGCTAGCTTTCGTGCCTGAAGTAGAACTATAATTCACCATTTCTTGGGTTCTACCCTGGTGCTTTCATCATGAAACCAAATGCTCAGCCCCACATGCTGGGGGTTACCGCGCCCACCTGTTCCCACCCCTGCTCTAGGCCACAAAGTCAAGAGTTTGGGTTTGATTTATGCAGAGGAAAAGCAGAACCTGGTTGGAAAAGGGGCCGAAATTGGCCAAGAGGCTCTTAGAAACGCTTCCAATTGGCTCCCTCCTCTTCACATTCCAGCGACACCAGAGAAAGACCATTCACATGATGCGCAGAGCGCAGGGAAGCAAGCCAGCATGCTTTCTTTAGAAGGGCTGCAACAGCTGCCTTGTTGGCTCCTGAGCACTGACCAAGAATGTGCTGCTCCTGAGAATGCATGCAAATCTTACAAAGGCATTTATTGTTACTGCTAGTTACAGTTAGAAGAGCTCTTTCTGCGAAAGAAACTCTTGAACTCGGGACTCTCCTAAGGGAAAGCTGACCTGCTGTTTCAGACACTGGTTTTCTATCTCCCTGAACAAATTGTCGGAATAGTTTTAGCATCCGTTTCCCTGGCAGCAACCTATTGTGTTAGTCCCAGAGTTATAAATACCGTCTTGGTCTACTGGTGCTTTTAGCAATGCACCCCCGCCCCACAAAAGACACATGGGGGAACAAGGAACGGCCTGTGGCATTGCTGGACATAAGAGTGGAAATAACCAGACTGAAAGTTCCTTCTTCCTTCTTTTGGTGTCTTGCTGAGATATGACATGGTATTTGACAAGATGGCGGCCTCCTGAGTAGTTTTACTCATTTATAGTAAATGACGTTATCACCCATGCCCCAAATCTGGCTGAAATCTGAAGCCATCCAGCTACTGACAAGTGATGGGGACTAAATCACAGCTTGGACCTGTCATATCTGTCAGTGGATGTGTACTTTTTGAAAAGTACACACACTAAAACCATGATAAAATCATACAAAGTGCAATATCTGAGTATCTTTCAAGTCCATCACAATCAAAACAAAATTGTGAATTTATGCAGTGCATCATCTGATTAGAAATACACACACACACACACACACACATTATATAAAGCAAATATTGATTCTTTAATTCCCAGCATCAGATTTGGGAAACAGTTTTCTAAAAACAGCAACCCTGCAAAGCACAAAAACACTTCAGAGTAGAACAAAACCATTTCATTGCATCATGAAAAAACAAAATATAAGCATCAAATCTGTTTCAAGGGTCTCAGATACAGTTCACATTTGTTCCACTAACCGAAAGAAAACAGATTCTTCAAACAAAGCCATGTGGTGCAATCACAATTTTTTCTCCCTGGGATTTGCCCTCGACCAAACCCTCTTATTATTGGGAGATGCACTTGGTTATTTTCAGAAAGCAATGACTGAATTGTCTCACGAGGTTTTTATACCTGAAATGTTCAGATACTTAATTCACACCTAGGTAATCAGCAATGTCTCATTATTTTTATCCAATAATCATAGGTTGCCAGTCTGAAATAGTAGAGTCTAAATTAAGATTTGTACAACCAAGTCAGAAAGACATAGAAACATAGAAACATAGAAGTCTGACGGCAGAAAAAGACCTCCTGGTCCATCTAGTCTGCCCTTATACTATTTTCTGTATTTTATGTTAGGATGGATATATGTTTATCCCAGGCATGTTTAAATTCAGTTACTGTGGATTTATCTACAACGTCTGCTGGAAGTTTGTTCCAAGGATCTACTACTCTTTCAGTAAAATAATATTTTCTCATGTTGCTTTTGATCTTTCCCCCAACTAACTTCAGATTGTGTCCCCTTGTTCTTGTGTTCACTTTCCTTTTAAAAACACTTCCCTCCTGGACCTTGTTTAACCCTTTAATATATTTAAATGTTTCAATCATGGCCCCCTTTTCCTTCTGTCCTCCAGACTATACAGATTGAGTTCATTAAGTCTTTCCTGATACGTTTTATGCTTAAGACCTTCCACCATTCTTGTAGCCCGTCTTTGGACCCGTTCAATTTTGTCAATATCTTTTTGTAGGTGTATGACGGTTTCATTCATCATATTTTTTAAGACTTCATCTCAATCTCAGCCACATTCATATAGATTTTAGGAGATATTAGGTATTTTGCTGTTTCCATCAACATCATTATTATTTGTTTAAGATTTTCTAGGTTTTTTTTCTTCCTTATACAGGCATTGTTTTTGTTTTTTTAAATCATCCTATTCATGGACAAGGAAAAGATTTGTATCGTAGCATAATGTTATCACTGAAATAGCCGCTAGAGGACACTCACCATATGTGTATATAGATTTAGCAAGCACCACAATCTCTTTTATTATATTAATGGCATACAAGTTCCTGGCCAAGACTAAACTATGTCTCTCTTACTGTGATTATCCTGTTTATCAAGTAGCCAAAAAAAAGAAAAAAAGAAGGCAAGTAAACATCCCCAGCCAACATCTGATCCTCTGAACTGCAACTCACAATTTACCAAATCAGTTCTAATCAATTTTTATTACTGTTTTCCCTATAAAAGCCCAAACATGCAGAGCACATGGAAGCAATAGCATTCTTTGTTTTAATCCACCTACTGAATCCACCTTGGTTTGTTTTAAAGGCCATTTGTGGAACAAACCCTCAATATCAGTTTATTATTTATTTGTTGTTATTTATTAATGAAATCTACAGGCCGTCCTTCTCCCCGCGAACTTAGAGCGGCTCACAAGAATAAAGATATATGTACAATTAAATTTGTTGTGATAGTTTAAAAGCCTCACAAAGAAGCTGGGATAAGAATATTATTTGGATAGAATTGGTTTAAAATATGGATAAACACTGAGCACTGAGTGCCATCCATTGGTTGGAGGACCTATTAAAATGTGGAATATTTTAATCGACTTGTGACCTTGAATAAGAAAAACAACATTGCATTTGCAAAATACAGAACTATGACTAACTTGTTATCATACTAAAAGACATACATGAACTTCAATATTGAAAGATTAGAGGGATTTGGAGTTTGAACATTCTAAGTGCTGTAACAGACAGCACCTCTCTTAAAAGAAGATGATTTTAAAAGGCCGTGAAACAACAATTGTTAGCTGCTGGACCAGTTGCAAAAATGGTAATTTTTGATACCCGGGGTATGGAGACAAGTGATTATGAAGAATTGGTGGCAATTTTGAAAGAGACCTGTGTAGTTATAAAAGGCATCTGAGAGGATTTAAAAAATTTAAAAGTTTTTTTGGAGGATTTGGAGTGGGTAAAGAAAAGGAAAAAGAAATAGAGGTTATAATAATGATGATAATGATGAATTAGAGAATAATAATGACAACAGAGATGAAACCAATGAACAAGAAGGAAGAAAAGAAGGTTTTTATCAGTCTGTCAAATATAAGCAGAGCAAGAGAACGGGAAGAGGAAGGGGAAAGGAGAAGAGAAGGAGTGGAAAGAAGATAGAGAGAGAATGGAAGGAAGGAGAAGGGGGAGAGAAGGAGTAAGAAAGTAGGAAGAGGAGATGAAAGTTGAGGGAAGGGAAGGGAGGGGCAGACTGAAGAATAGTTGAAAATAAGTGCAAAATAAGATATTGGTTTGAAAATGTATATGTATGTCATTGAAACATTTTAAGCCATATTGTGTAAATGGAGTCTGTGGAGAAAAATAAAATTATCAAAAACATTTTTTTTTAAAAGAAAGAAAGTCATCAGAAACTGTTGAATACCTGGAATATGAAGTTCTCAATTTGCCCAGGATGGCAGAATCCTCCATTTAAGATGATGATTGATGCTCAGTCTGAATGTTGGTTTGCACAAACCGCTGGATCTACTCCAGGCCCTGCAAAAGTCGGTGCCCAGGTGGATTCAACCAGGGAAAAAAACGCAGAATCCTCCAATTCGGAGCAGAACTGCTCCCAGCCCCAACCGCCTCTTCCTTACAGGGTGCCAGGTGCAAAAAACAAGGGGGACTTTCTCCTGGGTGGTCAGCATTTGCCTGTATCGGTCACTGTGGTAGTTTCTGGCTTTCTTGGGGAGGGGGGCTGGGAAGCATTTGGGGCTTCCATTGATTTGTATTTATTACTTCCATCTTCCCTCCTTCACATGGTCAAGCAACCCTTTTTTTCCTAGCTGCACCACAACCCTGCCAGGTAGGCCAGTCTGAGTCTGTAGCTGAAAGGAGGGGTGTTTCAAGGTCATGCACCCTCAGGATGTTTAAAGTGATTTATTTCATTTTATTGGGACATTAGTTTTTATTATTCCTCTTGTCTTCTCCCCACATGGATGACCCCAGTGTAACTTCCTTCCATACAATGTAACATTTGGATTCACAACAACCCTGCCAGGTAGGCCCGTGTTGTGAGGAGTCTTCTCGGCCGTGAGGTAAATCTCCCGCCCTCAGGCCGTTTCTCGGGTCCCTCCATGCTAAATGACTCGGTTGCTAGGCAACCTCCTTCCGATCCCTCTTCACTCTCCGGATCCTTTCCTCTTCCCGTTGCTAGGTTACCCAAGCCCCGCCCCGTCCGTCAGCGATGGACCGGCGAGCTCCTGCACCCTCCCCCTTGCCCGCCCGTCAGAAAGCGCAAATTAGCACGCGCCCGAAACACGCGCAGAACCAGCCCTCTCTCGGCCACACCTCTTCGGCCTCGCCAAGAGCCAATCGCGACAAGCCGAAGGGCGGGGCTTGAGTAGAGAGTGGTGGTGGGGGGTGAGGAGAAAGAGCCGTGAATGACAGCGGCGGCCGCCCGGCGGAGTCCCGTTAGGTGGGGTGGTGAGAGGGAGAGCGGCCTGAAGGGGCGGGCCTCGGAGGGGAAGGCTGCCCAATCCTGAGGCGGGCGTGGGCGAGGGCGAAGAAGATCCGGCCTCCCGCTCCTCTCGCTCTCTCTGGCCGGCCGGGCCCTTTCACCTTCTCCGAGCTTGGGATCCCTCCGCTCCGCGGCATCCCTCCCACGTATAACGGCGGCGGGGGCAAAGCACCGCCCCAGCAGCGTCGCCTCCTGCCGCGGGATTATTTATCGGGCGGCTGAGGCAGCGGCGGGCGGGCGGGCGCTGTGAGGGGTTGAGACGCCGCCGCTGCTGCTGCCGCTGCTTCTGCCGCCTCCGCCGCCTCCTCCTCCTCGCCTCCTCCTCCTCCCCCTCCTCGCCTCTCCTCGGCGGTCGGGCAAGGGATGGAGGGAGCCGGGCCGAGGCGGGAGCGGCGGGAAGGAGGAGCCGCCCCCTGAGGGGAGCCGCGAGGCGCGCCTGGGAGGCCCGCGAAGGCTTCGGCCCAGCCAGCGCCCCCCTCCCTCCCCTCGGCCCCGCCCCTCGCCCCCCCCCGCTGCCCCCGCGCCCCGGCCGGCCGGGCTCCCCGTGCGGGCAGGCGTGTGGTGGGCCTGGAGGGCCAGCATGGTGGAGAAGCGGTGCCCGCGGCTGCAGCGCGAGAGCGTCTACCGCTGGTTCTCGGAGCTGCCGTCCCCGCAGCGGGTGGAGTTCCTGTGCGGCCTGCTGGACCTGTGCATCCCGCTGGAGCTGCGCTTTCTGGGCGCCTGCCTGGAGGACCTGGCCCGCAAGGACTACCACTCGCTCCGCGACGCCGAGATCAAGGCCAACAACGCGGCCGACCTGGGCGGGCTGACCAACCTGACGGACGAGGTGGTGCGCAGCAAGCTGCTGGTCTCGCTGGCCCTGCTGGGCTCGTCGCACCGGGAGGCGGCCGGCGTGCTCTTCCGCACCCTCACGCACCTCGACTCCGTCATCCACAACTACGGGCTCCAGCTCAACGAGGGCCGCACGGGCGATGAGTTCCTGCTCCTCTTCACCATGGCCTCCAACCACCCGGCCTTCAGCTTCCACCAGAAGCAGGTGCTCAGGCAGGAGCTCACCAAGATCCAGAGCCTCCTGGCCTGCACCGCCAAGGGACCCCCCGCCGCCGCCGCCAACCCCGCGCCCGCCCCCTGCCCCGGCTGCCACAAGGTGGGCCCCGCGCTCGGGAGGGCCTGGGAGGGGTTACGGTTGCAAGGGAGGCAGACGGTGGGTTAGGGTGGCTGGACCGGGATGGAGAGTAGATGAACCATGGTTTGCAAGGACTGGAGGGGATGCAAGGGAAGCAGATTGTGATTTAGGGTGGCTGGAGGGGATGGAAAGAAGATGAACCGTGGTTTAGGATGCCTGGAGATCATGGAGAGAAGTTGGTGGTTGGAGAGGTGGGATGGGGAGGAAGCAGACCATGGTTTGCAAGGACTGCAGGGGATGGAGGCACACTGTGGCTGGAAGGGGATGGAGAGGAACTAGACCATGGTTTGCAATGGCTGCAGGGGATGGAAGACTGGTTTATGGTGACTGGAGGGGATGGAGAGAAGATGAACTATGGTTTAGGATACTTGGAGATGATGGAGAGAAGACGGTGGCTAGAAGGGATGGAGAAGAAGCAAACCATAGTTTTGCAATGGCTGGAGGGGATAGAAGGGAAGCAAGCTGTGGTGACAGGAGAGGATGGAGAGAAGATGAACCATGCTTTAAAATAGCGGGAGATTGATGGCTTATAGTGGCTGGAGGGGATGGAAAGAAAGATCACCAGTGTGTCCCAGGTTCTACACTCTGTCCCCTCTTTTGTACCAACTGTCCCTTCGCCACCACTCTGCCTCTTCCCACTTCCTTTTCATTCAGAAGGGGCATCTTTCAACCAAGAGTTGCATCTCCAATCTTTATAAGAAGATACAGTATTTGGTTAAGACAGGGGGGGGGGGGGAGGCTTTTGTTTATTTTGTAGAAAGCAGCCTGGTCTTGTGAAACAGAGTTAGTAACCAGGAATTGAGACCGGACAGATGTTTTGGCCATCGTCGTCAGTGAGAATTGTTTAAAACTATTTCACAACTTGTTGGTAGTTCATTGGAAGTAGGCAGCGTGGACCTGCTAAAGTTAATTTCCTTAGTTATCCTTCAACAGTCTGTGTATTTTAAATGTCCTCAATGTAAAACTTTCAATTGTCTTTTTCGTATGCTTTTGGCTCTCTCGTATTAGTGTTTGGTGCTTCAAAATAAACAGAGATGAATGATTTAAAATTGGCTGATGCAGGGGTATAACTCAAGAAGGGAGGAACTTGTACAGTTGTTTAATTCCTCAGAAGTGGCTTGAGGCAAGCATGCTGCTCTTGTCATTGTGGCCTCAGCCCACTAAATGCTCTTCAGACTATCCCGCATTTGGACTATGTAAATTTGAATCTAATCTTCACAATCTTGCTTCTATACCTGTGTGGATTCCCCCTCTCCCCTGGCTGTTCAGATTGAGGATATAGGAGAAACAGAGCTGGAAGGGACCATGGAGATCTTCTAGTCCAACCCCCAGCTCAGGCAGGAAACCCCTAGACCATTTCAGACAATCTCTTCTTAAAAACCTCCAATGTTGGAATAAAGAATAGTGCAACTAGATTGTGATTAAATAGTAAGATCTGTGGTACTGTTAGTATGTTCTATGTTATGTATTTCATGAAACAGAACTAGGTGTGAGGGCATTTTTGTTACCATCCTGTGTTCTAAAGCACTGTTTCCCAACCTTGGCAACTTGGAGATATTTGGACTTCAACTCCCAGAATTCCTCAGCCAGCGAATGCTGGCTGGGGAATTCTGGGAGTTGAAGTCCAGATATCTTCAAGTTGCCAAGGTTGGGAAACACTGTTCTAAAGAATAAACTCCAGCGCTTAAACTGTCAAAAGTTAATACCCTAGGCATTTTTTCATTTCTCAAGCAAAAACACAGAATTAAATATCAATTTACATAAGCAACTGAATCGGCCAACAATGCCTCAGAGGCTGTTATATATAAAGACTTGATTGAATACAGTACTTGTTTAATCCCATTTGTAAACATCTGCATCTAGCTCCATGTGTATCTATAACAATCTATCTATGGGGATTAAAAAAGTAAGTAATTTATACTTCATGCTTTGCCAGATTCAAGCATTTTGAACGAGAGCTGGTCTTGCATGAGTAGCCAGAAAATACACCGAGGTGAACTGTGGGTTTTAAAGGGGAATCCCCAAGTGCTGTGTAATATTTTGAACAAAGAGAGAACCCTGTAGGTATTGTGTAAAACAAATTCTAATGTGTTCACGCATCAATTAACTCCTGACTTGAATCAATGTGTTCAGTGGGACTTTGCACTACAATTCTTTTTATATTATGTATCAATTTCTGGTTTTAAAGATCTTTATGAGAGTCCTCCTGAATAATAATAAACTGAAAAGGCATTAATTTTCAAGTTGCACTAACTTAATAAAGCAGACACACACAGATCTAGGTTTTTTTATGGAAAATATTTAAAGTTTGTCCATCTACTCATTGTCAAGAACTGAATGTAACCGTTTGTGAAAATATCTTTCCTGATAATTTTAACAATTAAAACTTTGCAATGTTAATAAGAAAAATAAAGAAAATTGCATGTTAGGATAGGCTAATTCAAAGAAAAGATTGCGTGCAGAACATACTTAATTTGGTATTAATGAATCCTAAACTTGAAACTCTCAAAAGAGAAAAAGGTGACTCAAATAAAGTTTGGAACCTTAGGCAAAAAGCAGGCTGAGTTGACACATTTGATTAGTGTTCTCTGCCACTGAATCCTTCATAGGTTTTTCTCCTTTTTTTTCTTCTCTAGCTTCCCAGGTTTGGTGGGGTGTTAGTTGTATCATGGCTAGCTGATACAATGTTGAATTCCACACAACTTAAAGTTGCCAAGTTTGAGAAACACTACTGTAACGATTTGTTTAGTTTACATAACCAGTGTCCAAGTGGGTTTGTTTATTATTCCACAAAGGCATTAGTGCTATATGAAGTTGAAATAAAGTAATTGCAGGGTGCATTGTTATGAATAATCCTTGACATGATACATTTTTGTGCCTAGCACAACAATCCTTACTGCAAATAACCTTGTAGCCTAAATTACATTGACAGCAAATCTCATACTCTTTTTATTTAACGTTAAGAAACCTTTGGAGTTCTTGCTATCTACCCGATTATAAATTCCAATTTCTGCATGGTTGATGGACATGTACATCATTTGGAATAAAAGTTTGTTTTCACTTTCACTTACTTAACCATTGCAAATATAGTTGGTAGAAAGATAAACAAGCTTGGATGGGTTTGTTTTTTAAAAAAAAATGCTTTTTAAGAGTGGCAATAGGGTCAGGTATGCATTGGAAATAAATGGTTTGCCCTGGGCATTAAAAGTGTAGTAATAGTGAATGGCCAGATGCAGCTCTGTGCATTGCACATGGGCTCAGGAATGGGAGAAAAGGATGCTTAGATGGTGAACAGCAACCTGAGGCCAATTTTCAAACATAGATTAGGTCACCTAGGTCAGTGTTTCCCAACCTTGGCCACTTGAAGATACTTGGACTTCAACTCCCAGAATTCCCCAGCCAGCGAATGCTGGCTGGGGAATTCTGGGAGTTGAAGTCCAGATATCTTCAAGTGGCCATGGTTGGGAAACACTGACCTAGGGTCCTACCTTTGACGAGCTGGTTCTGTTACAAAGGAAATGGCATGTAGGGGACCTCATTTGCCAGTGGTCTGCTTTTTTTTTAAAAAAACCCACCTACCTGTAGTAAAAAGTATTTGGAGTATATTGAGTTAAAGAAATGTGTCCTGCTATAAAGAACACATTTGTTGCATTTCCTGCTGAGAAAATCCACACAGTGTATCTGAGACTATTGACTCAGCAGAAGCCTTTCCTAGATTGCTAAGTAGAACAATAGTTGGTATCTTAAGTGCAGCACTTGGAAGCCCTTGGTGCTTTTTGGTCCATGTATTTGCTACATACAGTCTGTCTCCAAAAAACACTTGATTAGTAAATTCTGTGAAACTAGGGCAAGATTTAAGTCTTTTCAAATAAAATGAGCATGTCTGAGACACAACAAACAGTTTTGCTTTGAGAATAATTTTTAATATAAAGCAAATTAACATAAGGCACAACAAATATGAGCATTAACGTAGTGAGAATGGGAGGCCCGAAGATGCTTTTTAAAAGACAGCAAGCAGAAAATGAGAACGTTGTTTTAGAAATAACTGGACTTTACGAATATCTACGAGACTGCCTTCTGCCGCATGAATCCCAGCGACCGGTTAGGTCCCACAGAGTGGGCCTTCTCCAGGTCCCGTCAACAAAACAACGTCGTTTGGCAGGATCCAGGGGAAGAACCTTCTCTGTGGCGGCCCCGGCCCTCTGGAACCAACTCCCCCCGGAGATTAGAATTGCTCCCACCCTCCCTGTCTTTCATAAGCTCCTTAAAACCCACCTCTGCCGTCAGGCATGGGGGAATTGAGACATTCTTTCCCCCTAGGCCTTTACAATTTATGCATGGTATGTTTGTTTGTGTGGATGTTTGGTTTTACAAATAAGGGTTTTTTAATTGTTTTAGTATTAGTTTTTAGTATTGGATTTACATGATGTTTTCTACTATTGTTGTTAGCCGCCCCGAGTCTACAGAGAGGGGTGGCATACAAATCCAATGAATGAATGAATGAATGAATAAATAAATAAATAAATTTTTAACTTGCATAAACCAAACTGATGGGTTTGTTTCTTGTATTTTTTCCTCTTACCCAGGTTACTCCAAGATCTGAGACCCCCATAAACCATGTGGTGGGTAACAGTTTAGAGAACGCACTCCACACAACAGCACATTCCATTGAGGAGTCATTGCCCAAAAGGCCTTCAGGGAAGCACTCCAAAGGTACATGGAAAGGTTCTGCCATATACATATTTGTGTGTGTGTGTGGGGGGGATACAGCCTGACTGCTTAAACATCGCTTATAAATTGATAAATTCTTGTTTTTAATATTGCAAATAACGATAGGTCATTCTGAGACTAAGAAACAGTTCATTGTATGTTATGGTAGTGTTTGAATGGGAAGTTTCTTTTTAATGGATTAATTACGCATGAGTTTCTTTCATTTCCCCATTTGCCTTCAGAAGAGCATTCTCACGGCCATATAAGAATCTGTTTTCTTCAAATAGCATGACGGCCAAGCTCTACTACCTGCTGTAGTTATACCACGCCACAAGAAAGGACTTGAGAATGGCAACGGATAGACACTTGTCTCTGTGCCTCATGCCACGCAGAGCCCTGTTGTGTTGAATTTTCTGTGGTTAAATGAGGCTTCTGTCCTCTGCTGTGGTTCTTTTGTTACAATATTGATTCATCTATTCAGGATGGGCCTGTCCTATTGTGTGGAGATTTGACATTTCATTAAGCAAGCCTTATTGCTTTGACTTTAAAAAGGCATTGAGAGGCCTTAGAATTCAGGCAGTGTGCAAATACTCTTTAAGGCTACACCTCAGAATACTTTGGAACCTCTAGATAAGAATGTTTCATATATGCAATTTAATTCAAATAAAAGGATTCATATAGCTGGCAAAGCAGCCATTCATAATCGAAAACCATGCTTGGTTTTACTGTAGAAATAGACCATGAAGTATACTCCTTCCCTCCTCCTTCTAGCCGCCCCGAGTCTGCGGAGAGGGGCGGCATACAAATCTAAATAAATAAATAAATAAATAAATAAATAAATAAATAAATAAATAAATAGTGAAATGTATGGATATAAGGCTTCCTAAATCACATTTTGAAACAAATAATCTGTCAGTTTATTACTTATGACCAGGAACTTTACTGTGTGCTGAGATTCTGAGATTTATCTGGAACGCTAAAGTAACATCCCCAAAAAATATGGAAATTATTCAGACATGTTGATCATGTGCAAAACATAAAACACAGTCTTCCTTAAACAGTGTTAATAGTTTCTGGGATGATATACACTGCTCAAAAAAAATAAAGGGAGCACTCAAAGAACACATCCAAGATCTGAACGAATGAAACATTCTCCTTGAATCCTTTGTTCTGTACAAAGTTGAATGTGCACAACAGCAGGTGAAATTGATGGTCAATCAGTGTTGCTTCCTAAGTGGACAGTTTGATTTCACAGAAGTTTGATTTACTTGGAGTTATATGCTGTTGTTTAAGTGTTGCCTTTATTTATTTTTTGAGCAGTGTATAAAATCTAATTCGGTATTTGATAACGTATGGACATTTCAACTCTACATTATTTAGTTTCCCTGAAAACAATGCCGCTTAAATGAAAAGATCACAATTATTTATTCTTAGCTCTTGTACAAACAAGCCGGGATAGAAAGTCATATTTTATTCTCTGTGCAGCATATGCCTCTTTAGAACTTTACCAGATGTCTTGACCACAGCATATTTTCCAAAAGCCTAGTGTGGGATAAAATACATTAAACCAGATGTTGAAATGAACTCTGCACTCCATAAGCTTTTACAATAGTTTAATAAAATGGCAAATCCATATGGAAGTATCCTCATGACTATCTCATTGTGTAAAGCTCACATGACACTCCCAAGGTGTAGCTGTGTTCTTCTGAAGAAACTGCAGCCCTTCCAAAATCACGTTGATAAAGAAACCTGAGGTTTTGTTTAAGGCGGAATATATGATTTTCTGTCCATTAAAATATGTTACCAGTGTCAATGCTGTGTAGAGAATAAGCCTCGTCTCTTTGGGGATAGAACAAGAAGCAATGGGTGGAAATTAAAGGAGGAGAGAAGCAACTTAGAACAAAGGAGAAATTTCCTGACAGGTAGAACAATTAACCAGTGGGACAGCTTGCCTCCAGAAGTTGTGAATGCTCCAACAGTGGAGGTTTTTAAGCAGATGTTGGATACCCATCTGTCTGAAGTAGTACAGTGGTACCTCATGATACGAACCCCTCGTCATACGAACTTTTCAAGATACGAACCCAGGGTTCGGAATTTTTTTGCCTCTTCTTACGAACTTTTTTCACCTTACGAACCTGCCGCCGGCGGCTGGGATGCCCCACCTCCAGACTTGAGTTCCCCCCATTTTTTCCCACCCTGTCCTGCCCCATTCTCCCCTCTGGATCTCCATGGGTTTCCCTCCCCCCACTCCGTTCGCCTGCCGGCAGCTTTTTTTTAAAAAGCCTTAATGTTTTGGATTTTCCTAATCGGCTTGCACGCATTATTGGCTTTTCCATTGATTCCTATGGGAAACATTGTTTCATCTTACGGACTTTTCACCTTACGAACCTGGTCCTGGAACCAATTAAGTTCGTAAGATGAGGTATTACTGTATTGGGTTTCCTGCCTAAGCAGGGGGTTGGACTAGATGACCTTGGGGGTCCCTTCCAACTCTGTTGTTGTTATTATTTCCCCATTAGCATTAGAAGGCTCTTCTCCTGGGTCCGGCCAAATGACATTGTTTAGTCGACAGGACCCGGAGAAGGCCAACTCTGTGGGACTTTATCGGTCGGTGGGATTCGTGCGGCAGAAGGCGGTCCCGGAGATGCAGGTAGTCCTTCAGTTAAGGCCACATTTGGGGCCCAAATTTTTGTTGCTAAGTGAAACATTTGTTAAGGGAATTTTGTCCCATTTTACAACATTGTCAATCAGTTGAATTACTGCAGTTAAGTTAGTAACACAGTTGTTAAGTGAATCTGGCTTCCCCATTGATTTCGCTTGTCAGAAGGCCGTAAAAGTGATCACACGACTGCACTTTTAAAATGTGAACATGAGTGTTGTTTGTCAGGTAATTCCATTTTTTAATAAGATTGGCACTCATTATAACTGTAACTGACAATACAGTAGGAAACACACTGTAGCGTTGACAGTTAATATCTTTTAGATTAAGCTATCCACATATTCCTGCAGCTTCTCTCCTCGGGGCCAGGCCTGTTGGAGTGAAAGTTATCGCCGTATGTCATTGGTTGAAGAAGGCAGTAAAGGGATTTGTTTAGCTGAATTAGAATTAAACAACAGCTGTAATCCTATATCTCCCAACTGGGAAATAGTTTTGATTTTGCAACTATATCCTGAAACAGCGTTTCAAGAAAGAAAAGCAGGGGGAGGGAACCAGCTGTTTTTCTCTATGACTGCTTGTGTTACACCTTTTAGGAAAGGCCATTGATTTATTGCATTACCTCACCGCATTGAGCATATCCATTTCATCAATGTATCATGCTCGTGCTATTTTTAACAATAAGTTGAAGGGACAGTGCTGATGAAATGACATTACATTTTGATACCCAGCTGAAAGAAAAGTGTTATGGTCACAAAGACTGCATGTAAAGAGCCCTCTATGGCTCTGTTGAGCTACTTAATGGTTTTCAGGCTGTGATTGGATAAGGCTACCAATTAAATAATTTCCTCTTGCTGTTCTGTCGGGCTCTGTGGTAGACTCGTCCCAAAAATTCACAGGTACAAATTTCAGGCACACACACACGTTTGAAAATTCAAAACAATGTTTTTTATAAGGAAAATTAACTTAACCTAAGCCCTCTTTTGGTATAGCCAAGAGCACTCGTCTCCAAACAAACTAGTAATTTGTACAAGTCCCTTATCAGTTCTGAGATACTTAGCTTGCAGCTGTGAGGCAATTCACAGTCCTTCTTTCACAAAGTGAAACACACTTTGCTCTAGTTTAGTTTCAAAGCGGGGAAAAATCAGCACACAAAAGGTCAAAGTCAGTAAAGCAGTCACGAAACGCAATGATCAGATAATCCTCCACAATGGCCAAACCCACAGGCTGCTCTTTATAGCAGCCTCACTAATGACCACAGCCCCACCCAACCACAGGTGGCCTCATTTTCTTTGATAATAATCTCTCAGTTGTTGCTGCCTATGCATCGCTCTCCACATGCATGGCTGTATCATTAACTCTTGTTCCGAATCCAAGGAGGAGCTAGATAATTGATCTCCTTCTGAGCTGTCTGCCACACTCTCCTCCTCCCTGTCACTCATGTCTTGGTCAGAGGAGCCTTCATCAGCAGATTCCACGGGGAAGGGGTGGCAAAACAGGCCTGCAGCATGTGGATGTCTCCCCCACATCCACAGTCCTTGGGGCAGGAGCTGGGCCAGAGCTAACCACAACACTTGCAAGCCATTTATTAGGAATAGTTATATTTTGATGTGGGGAGTTCCACAAAATGTGCATAACCTGTGGAAAGCTATCACCAGACCAAGCTACTATGTTCATTGTGGTTATGGCCACCATTGGTTTTTTAGGTGATTAGAGGAGGGACAATCCAGTAGCTTTCTTGAACTAAAGCACCAGTGTGAATTGTCTTGAGACGTGGAAGCAGCCAGGCCTTGAGTCTGAAAGAGGTGGCGGCTGATAATTTCAGGAATTCTTTTTTGGCCAAGTGTGATTGGACACCAAAGTAATTTGTCTTTGGTGCTTATGCTGTCAGTGTACATAAAGAAAATAGAATAATAAGAATAAAGAATAAGATACAAATGATTTTGTACATTGATACAAACAATAATAGATACTTTTTGTTTTAGTAGTTGATGTGAAGGATGTATATTTGCAAATTATATCCTATTGTAGACACTTAGTTTACAGGGATGTGAACATACAGTACATTCTCTTTTTTTTCTCTTGAAGATTGAAAGACCTATGCTACTTAGTTCTAGGCCAATAGAATATTTTTTGTTGAAAAATATTTGTGGTTTTTGATATGTCTACATATATAAAAACCTGTCTATAAAACACAGTTATCTAGAGAACATTTCTAAGAATGTCATTTAACTAAGCATAATAAATTGAAGCTCAGCTACTTCTGCAAAAATAATGTTCATCTGAGTTTTAGTTTCCTGTCCCAGAGATTACTCATGTTTTCAAAATAGCAGTTCTATGTTTTTCTCATAATTCCCAATATACTTAATGGGCATTGTGGTTATCTTAAGATGCTGACATCACTACTTGTCTAGTCCTTGAACTCGTATTTTGTTTTGATTTTAACCTTTTTTTTAATATTGAAAGGAAACCAAATATAATAAAAGAAGCCCAACATCTTTTAATCTTGAACCTGTTTTTGGAAATACATGAAAAAGTTACTCGCAGTCTGAAAACAAAAAGGAATGGGGTTGTGGAATCAGACAGGAAATTAAGTCTATTAGTGCTGTAAATTGGAACTGAATGTTCCATATGCTGTCCACATGAGTGGAATTTAATGGGCTTCTAATGTCTTTCATGAATCTGTGGTTGCATTTGTAGCAGAAAGGTGGTAAGGGGATACTTTAGCGTTGCCATCCTTGCCTCACATGTAGCATCCTCCTGGCGTAAGACCAGGGAAAAAGAAGAAAGAAATGGCAAGTGTGAAGAGTTTCTGTTGCTACAATATTTTATATATATAAAAAAAATTGTTCTGGCAGATCAGAGCCAGACAAAATACTCCCCTTTGCTGTGGCCATTTTACCACGCTGCTAAATGGTCTTTCTCACATTTATGGTGGGGTCCATATAAAAACTGGGTATAAAACAAGTTTAAATATCAGAGAATACTATCCTATTTTCTTGTTGTAATATATCCTACAATCAATAACCCCATCCATAAATGTTGCCTATTAGTGTGCCTATGATGTGGTTATCTAAATCAGTGTTTCCCAACCTTGGCAACTTGAAGATATTTGGACTTCAACTCCCAGAATTCCCCAGCCAGCAAGTGCTGGCTGGGGAATTCTGGGAGTTGAAGTCCAGATATCTTCAAGTTGCCAAGGTTGGGAAACACTGATCTAACTAACAATTGATTTAGAGCACTTGCTTACTGAGGACATGATCTATTTTCCTATAAGTTCAATTTCTGATAAAGGTTTAGGTGGAAATGCCCGCCTATGAATTAAAAGATGAAAGATAACATTAAGTGCGTTTAACTTTGACACAAATGTAAGCATTAATCCAGTTTATGCTTCAACTGGATTCAGTCCATATTACTTTTCTGCAGAAAAATAGAATAAATAGGAACCTTAAAGGTTTAAAACTGTTAATTTACCACATAGGGAGAAAATGTGTTTTGAGACAAGTGAGAAAGAACATAACGGGAATGTTAGGAAAAGTGCTTTTAAATAATGTTGGCTTTTCCAAGCGAGATTAATATTCAGTATCCACACATGGGTATTTTTAAACATGTTCTTTTTAGCTGCTGGCATGTTATCAAGCAAACATTAAAAATTCTTGCTCTAGGAGATAATCAAAGATGAGCACTTAATTTAATGATGATAATCTTGTTTCAAAGATGAGCGTTTTATACACATTAAAAACCTTTAAGGCCCTGACTTTGGCATGTGTGTGTTGCCTGCCTGAAACATTTTTAGCCCATCAGCTCTGGCAAAAGAGGCACACTGTGAGTCCCACCTGTTAAGGAATTAAGTTGGCAGGCCTAAGGAGGTCTGCCTTTTCTGCCATGGCCCCTGCCTTATGGAGCATTCTCCATCCCACCCCACCCCAAGCACGGTCAGTTCCATCTCTCCTTCTCCTGAAGTTCCTCAAGACCCGGCTTTATCACCAGGGCTGGAGACCTCTGGGATCTTGAGGTGGCTCCCAAAAAGAGCTTTTTCCAAAAGGAGCCTGGACAAAGTTTCTTTTCCTTTGAAAGCATTTTGCTTCTCATCCAAGCAGCTTTTGTTTTTGTCTTCAAAGGAAAAACAACAACGGGACAGTCCAGTTGTCTTTTGGAAAAAGCACCTTTGAGACAACCATGACCTGGATGATTGATATTCTCCATAGACACCTCGGTAAACCTGGTTCCATGACTTTGGGCTGCTTGTCATTCATTCCCGTGTGGCATTAACAAAAAGCATCCAGGCATTGTGGATGGAATTTATTTATTTATTTATTTATTTATGATTTGATTTGATTTGTATGCCGCCCCTCTCCGTAGACTCGGGGCGGCTAACAACAATAATAAAAAACAGCATGTAAATCCAACACTAAAACAACTAAAAAACCCTTATTTTAAAAACCAATCATACCTACAAACAAACATACCATGCATAAACTGTAAAGGCCTAGGGGGAAAGAGTATCTCAGTTCCCCCATGCCTGAGGGCAGAGGTGGGTTTTAAGGGGCTTGCGAAAGGCAAGGAGGGTGGGGGCAACTCTGATATCTGGGGGGAGCTGGTTCCAGAGGGTTGGGGCCGCCACAGAGAAGGCTCTTCTGGGTCCCGCCAAATGACATTGTTTAATTGACGGGACCCGGAGAAGGTCAACTCTGTGGGACCTGACCGGTCGCTGGGATTCGTGCGGCAGAAGGCGGTCCTGGAGGTATTTGACCTGGACCATGACCTGGACGATTGAGATTCTCCATAGACACCTCGGTAAACCTGGCTCCATGACTTTGGGCTGCTTGTAATTCATTCCCGTGTGGCATTAACAAAAAGCATCCAGGCATTGTGGATGGAATTTGCCATCAAGATGTGGGCCAGTAGGAGTAATCGCAGATGCCTGCAGCCCTCTCTGCTTTTGAAACAAAGAACATAAGTAACATGTATTTCTTTTGTTTTTTTTTTTTAACAGTGAGCGTCGAAAAGGTGGAATTAAAGGGATTATCACACAAAAAGAATGATAGGATTGTTGAATATTCTTTCGAGGTGAGTATCAAAGATTTATAAGGAAACATAAGTGAGATGAAGGGAACCAGACGTGGAGCATTCAGCACGCTTTCTTTAAAATAATAGTTTGCCCCCAAAACGTATTACGTTCAATTTTACATTACCTCTGATTCCAAAATTATGTGTCTTGCACATTTACCGCTTCACATTGTAGGAAATAGCCTGCTTATATCTTTTTTTAAATAAAAAGACTTTAATTATTTATTTACATTCAAGGTGCACTGAAAGAATGTCAAGCGTTTGCTCATAAACCAGTCTAATTGTGTACATACAAGGAAAAATGTTGTGTGTAGCCCTCGTGGCATGCCATAAGCCAGTGTTTCCCAACCTTGGCAACTTGAAGATATTTGGACTTCAACTCCCAGAATTCCCCAGCCAGCGAATGCCATAAGCGATGCTAAAGTAACTGTGATAAAGCAGTGATACAGTGTAAAATAATATCTCATTAAAGTTGTTGGGAATCTATCTCCCTGTGCCTTGAGGTTAATCATACAAAATGCAGCCAGAGGAAAAATCAGAAGATGTTAAGTATCCAAAACTAAAAACGATACAATATGATAACTCAGGAGAGGGAAAGCCCCGCAATTCCTGTGATTTTATTTTGATATATTTAGACTATACATTCCATCCCCTGAGTGTCTAGCCCGAGGTGGCCTCTTGAGTCTAGGAGCTTAAAATGGGTGTACAGTGTTCCCTCGATGTCCGCAGGGGATGCGTTCCAAGACTGCCCGCGAAAGTCGAATTTCCGTGAAGTAGAGATGCGGAAGTAAATACACTATTTTTGGCTATGAACAGTGTCACAAGCCTTCCCTTAACACTTTAAACCCCTAAATTACAATTTCCCATTCCCTTAGCAACCATTTAGATTATTATTCACCATGTTTATTTATTAAAGTTTATTTTTTTTAAAAATTATTAAAGGCGGACAAAAGTTTGGCGATGACATATGACATCATCGGGCAGGAAAAACTGTGGTATGGGGGAAAAAACCGCAAAGTATTTTTTAATTAATATTTTTGAAAAACCGTGGTATAGGCTTTTCGCGAAGTTCGAACCCGCGAAAATCGAGGGAACACTGTACAGTGTTCCCTCGATTTCCGCAGGGGATGCGTTCCAAGACTGCCTGCAAAAGTCAAATTTCCGTGAAGTAGAGATGCGGAAGTAAATACACCATTTTTGGCTATGAACAGTATCACAAGCCTTCCCGTAACACTTTAAACCCCTAAATTACCCTTTCCCATTCCCTTAACAACCATTTACTCACCATTATTACTGGTACTCACCATTGAATAAGACACTTAGTGATCCTGATATTTATAAACATAATTATTTATTAACAATAAATTTTTTTTTGGTTATTTATTTGCAAAAATTATTAGTTTGGCGATGGCGTATGATGTCATCGTGTGGGAAAAACCGTGGTATATGGGAAAACCCCGCGAAGTATTTTTTAATTAATATTTTTTGAAAAACTGTGGCATAGGCTATCCGCGAAGTCCGAACCTGCGAAAATCAAGGGGACACTGTACTCTGAGCTTTAATTCAATGGGCAGAAAGAGATTTCCAAGGAAAAGTTGCCCTGAACTTCAGTGCAGAACTACCTGACGGACACATAAAAACCATATGAATATTATGAAAGCTAACAAACTGGGGGGGGAGTGGGGCTAATGAGTAGGTCAGCATTACACCATGGCATTACACCTTGGGGCATTAACCTAACCATGGGGTTCTAAGCAGATTCTGAGGGCACTTTTTTCCCCTCTAGAAAAGCAAGCAAAAAGTCACATAAATGGAACCATAGTTAAGCGCATCCTATAAAGTGTGATTCTTCCCCTTGCACACTTTGTGTGTGTGTGAGAGAGAGAGAGAGGAGGGGGGAAGCAAAAGAAATCAACAAAACCCCCAGGAAGGATCGACGCTGCCTGCCCGTTTCTGTTTCTTAGTTTAATACAAGCAAGGGCTGGAAAAAGGAAATTCCTGAATTACGTAATGTATTTTGAAACTCTTTTCCTTCCATCAGTGCTTTTGGCAGTATCCTCAGGGCTGGAAAAATGCATGCATTTTGGTAGTATAGTGTGGAAACATCCTGCTCATCTCATCCCTGCTTGTTTTTAAAAAGGATGGTGGCCGTATTCCCCCACCTGTCCCCAGATACGTGCAAAACACACACTGGGTTTGCCTGTGTCTTAGTGATACCTCGTCTTACAAACGCCTCGTCATACAAACTTTTCGAGATACAAACCCGGGGTTTAAGATTTTTTGGCCTCTTCTTACAAACTATTTTCACCTTACAAACCCACCGCCACTGCTGGGATGCCCCACCTATGGACTTTCGTTGCCAGCGAAGCCCCCGTTTTTGCACTGCTGGGGTTCCCCTCCATGGGAAACTCCACCTCCAGACTTCCGTGTTTTGGTGATGCTGCAGGGGAATCCCAGCAGGAGAATCCCAGCAGCGCAAAAATGGGCGTTTTGCTGGTAATGGAAGTCCAGAGGTGGGGTTTCCCAGTGAGGGGAGCCTCAGTGAAATCGCAGCAT
The DNA here is from genome assembly GCF_031021105.1 of Erythrolamprus reginae. Taxonomy (NCBI): domain Eukaryota; kingdom Metazoa; phylum Chordata; class Lepidosauria; order Squamata; family Dipsadidae; genus Erythrolamprus; species Erythrolamprus reginae. The sequence continues at coordinate 1,849,847 of NC_091958.1, forward strand.
CGCAAAAACACAGAGGTCTGGAGGTGGGGTTTCAAGGATTTTGGTGTTTTTGCGATGCTGCGATTTCACTGAGGCTCCCCTCGCTGGGAAACCCCACCTCCGGGCTTCCGTTGCCAGTGAAGCGCTTGTTTTTGCGATGCTGGGATTCCCCTGCTGGGATTCCCCTGCAGCATCACAAAAACACAGAAGTCCTGAGGTGGGGTTTCCCATGGAGGGGAGCCTCAGATGATTCCCAGCAGCGCAAAAACGGGCGCTTCGGCTGGCAAAAGGGGTGAATTTGGGGCTTGCACGCATTAATCACTTTTCCATTGATTCCTATGGGAAACATTGTTTTGTCTTACAAACTTTTCACCTTAAGAACCTCGTTCCAGAACCAATTAAGTTCGTAAGACAAGGTATCACTGTACATGCTCGGCTTCTGTGGACTTTCAAGAGGGGCTCTCACTCAGGCAGCTGGTTGAACGAACCTGCAGCAGAAAAGGATCCAGGTTTAGGCTGTTTTGGTACATCTTCTCTCACAAAGGGCCAGGGTTAGGGCAATATACAAGCAGTCCTCAACAACCACAATCGAGACCAGGATTTCCAATGCTAAGCAGTTATTTTAAGCGAGTCATGCCTGATTTTACAATCTTTTTTTGTGTGTGCAAATCACTGTGGCTAGATGACTCACCTGCCCATTAAGGATCCCTGGTTTCCCTTGTTGACTTTGCTTATCAGAAGCCGGCTGGGAAGGTGACAGATTGGCGTCACATGACACCAGGATGCTGCATTGCCAAGTGGCTCAGTTTTGATCATGTGACCCTGAGGATGCCGTGAGTGAGGACTGGTCATGCATCATAATTTTTCAGTGCCGTCATACCTTTGAACAGGCACTCAACAAACAGTTGTAAGTCAAGGACTACCCAAATGGCCTGCCTTACCAGTACAAGATCAAATATGGTTCTAAAGTACGTTTTGTTAATTTGGAGAACAATTTTTTAGCTCTGGTCTTGGATCAGGTGTAATAAATATACAGTGTTCCCTCGATTTTCACGGGGGATGCGTTCTGAGACCGCCCGTGAAAATCGAATTTCCGCGAAGTAGAGATGCGGAAGTAAATACACTATTTTTGGCTATGAACAGTATCACAAGCCTTCCCTTAACACTTTAAACCCTTAAACTGCAATTTCTCATTCCCTTAGCAACCATTTAGATTATTACTCACCATGTTTATTTATTAAAGTTTATTAAAAAATATTTATTAAAGGTTGACGAAAGTTTGGTGATGACGTATGACGTCATCGGGCGGAAAAAACCGTGGTATAGGGAAAACCCCCGCAAAGTATTTTTTAATTAATATTTTTGAAAAACCGTGGTATAGCCGTTTCGCAAAGTTTGAACCCACAAAAATTGAGGGAGCACTGTATACAAGAGAGCCCACCGCCTTTTGATTAAAGGTACATGTGCTGCTCGTTCCCGACCCTAGGGGGCAGTGCTCATCTCCGTTTCTAAGCTGAATAGCCAGTGCTGTCCAAAGACATCTCTATGGTTATGTGGCTGGCATGGCTAAACCCCGAAGGAGCACAGAGCACTGTTACCTTCCCACCAAAGGGGGTCCCTATTCTTCTACTTGCATTTTTTACGTGTTTTGAACTGCTAGATTGGCAGAAGTTTGGACAAGTAATGGGAGTTCCCTCTGTTACGCAGCTCTAGGGATTCGGACCGCTGGACTACTGACCTTTCTGATCGACAAGCTCAGCATCTTAGCATCCTTTTGATTGATGAAGAAAACAAAGATATTATCAGGTTGCTGTAGAATAGCCTACTATGCTAATTTTTACACAATACAAGTGAGATGCCTGGACATTGTCGTTTTTTTAAAATGAACCTCTCACAGTGAACGCGCGTTGTACAGAAAAGCAGCTGCCGATTAACAAACCCAAGCCAGGTTTGCTTCGTGCGGTGGTGGGATAAAAGCATCATGCCAGTGGAATTGCTGAAGTCCACTTCGGGGAAAACACACTTTAGAGACACAGGCCGAATTGCCACAATGCGCTTGGCCCAGTCCCGTCCATCTGACCATCCAGTATAAAGTTGCTTGATAAAGGTGACCCAAGCCCTCTTTTTCGCTTCGTTCCCTTAGGTCTTATGGTCTGATTCCTCAGTGACAGTGGTGACGAAGTCTTCTGCCGAAGTGACTGACTTCATTTCAAAGGTAAAACGATTTTGTACAACTGGTGTTTTAAAGGTACATTTGGAAACACATATACTCTTGAACAGCTTAAAAAAAATATAGAATGAATAAGATTACTTTTTGCATACTTATATGTCAGTTTCATATTGAATATTTTAAGTCATCCATATACTGCTCGATTCTGAGCAGCAGCTGACGGCAATACAGTATAATACCAATAATAAAAACCAACATTTTCTTTCTTAGTTAGGTCAGTTGTGTCCAGAAGAAAATTTGGAGAAATTCATTCCTTTTCTAGCTGGTGCAGATACATTTTATTTAGAAAGAAGCCATATGGACTTGGAATCAGACCTTAGGTATACCTTGAACTTGTTTTGGAAATTTGTCTGCATGCGCGTGCGTGGCTTTTAGTTATTCTTTTATTCTTTTAATAAATTTAACTATTTCATGAATAACTCTTATTTAACCACCGCTGCTTCAACACTTGCTTTGGTTGCAGCTACGTAGTATAGTTTCTTAGCACAAATGATGAAATCCTGCTTAGATTCTCATGTGGCCCATCTACCTCCTGGCTCTCACCCCCTGCTGTCATTAGCTGTGCCCAGTTCTGTTATTCTGTACCACAGAGTCCTCACACAATCCTCCTCTGTAGGAATTCATGCAGTTCCTTTGGGGGGGTGGGGGTCACGTTGTTTCCTTGGAAGTGCATAACTTGAGACCCAGGCCCATCTTCCTAATTAGCACTGGGCAGGATCAGGTATAATAGGTCTTCCCTTCGAGAGGGCGACCACTGTTTTAATTGCAGTTGCTTTGGCAAAATGACAAAAATCTGTGCACTCTAGGGTTACTTGGGCAGTTTCCCAGATAAAGCAAGCTTTGAAAAGGGAAGAAAAGTAAGAAAAACAGCTTGGGGGGACAGCTTCAGATGGGAAGGGCGAAAAAAGTGGGGGGGAGAAAGTGGGCTATTTCAGGAAACAAGAAGGCTTTGAGATGATTGAAGCTGATAAGAGACAGACAAGTGAGAATCACAGGACCAATCACTCTGGAGTGTTTTATTTATTTAATTAAACCTACCACACTTGTATGTGTGGCTCCCATTTAAAGAGGAGTTTTTTTGAGGAATTTGAGAAGCTTGTACTAGATTTGGGAACGGGGAGGAAGTCATTGCAAAGAACTTAAAAAGAGGTGTTGTGTGGGTAGAGTAATGAGAAGAAATGGATAACTTTGGCGGGAAAAATAAACCTTAAAGGGCCAGTTGCATCTGGTGAGCCAAATCCACTTTTAAAAAATTAACAGTGAGGCATCAGTGGAAACCAGAGCCGAAGCGACGGAAACCCCTGTATGGCTGGCAGAAGCAATTCATTAAATTCCACTAGCAGTCTTATTTGCTCCCATGAAATATAATGGCCAAGGAGGTTCTACTCTGACCAGTGATAAGTAGTCCTCAATTTGTGACCACAACTGGGGCTGGAACCTCTGTCCCTAAGCGAATCACGGGTTGATCAAAGAGATTCCAACCTCCCCTCTTGACACTGACAGTTGGGAGGAGCAGCCATAGGTCTCAGGGCCCTTATAAGGGTCATTGAACACATGGTCGTAAGTCGAGATCTGCCAGTAATTATGAATCGATTGTCTTGGCAGATTTAAGCGACACAGGAGGATCGCTTCTGCCGCATGAATCCCAGCGACCAGTTAGGTCCCACAGAGTGGGCCTTCTCCAGGTCCCGTCAACTAAACGATGTCGGTTGGCGGGGTCCAGCGGAAGAGCCTTCTCTGTGGCGGCCCCGGCCCTCTGGAACCAACTCCCCCCAGAGATTAGAACAGCCCCCACCCTCCTTGCCTTTCGTAAGCTCCTTAAAACCCACCTCTGCCATCAGGCATGGGGGAACTAAGATATTCTTTTCCCCCTAGGCTTCTACAATTTATGCATGGTATGTTTGTATGTATGATTGGTTTTATAACAAGGGTTTTTAGCTGTTTTAGTATTGGATTTTTACATTCTGTTTTTATCACTGTTGATAGCCGCCCTGAGTCCACGGAGAGGGGCGGCATACAAATCCAATAAATAAATAAATAATAAATAAATCGTGGCTGTTTCATGAATTGGTCCCCAGCCCAGAGGGCTCTTCAGTGACTTCAATACTTTTGTCGTTTCCTAAAGAGTTCTGTACAGTGGGAGTTCATTTTTGACAGCTTTCGCAGTCTTCCTTTTGCTTTGCCTGAATATCATCCTTCACAATAATTTTGCAGGTATCTGGCATCTTTACCGCCCCATATCTGGAAAAATGACCACGTCAAGAAATTTTTCAGCACTTCATGTCACTCCCCACAATATCAGAGTTCAAGTAAGTTTAAAGAGCAAATGCCACCTCGACCTTCTCCCAAAATATATATGTGTGTGTGTGTGTGTGTGTATATAGACTTAGCCAAATAATAATTCTCTAAATATTGTGATGCCCTTGTTTTTAGGTCCGGGCAATTCTTCCCTTTACAAAGTCGGTACGACGCTGGGTGCTTCTGGAAGGTGAGATGAATTTAGGGAGAGGGTAGAATACAGAAAAATTGAAATGTAGATCCGCTTCCTGTGTAATTAGAGGAAATATGTCTGGATAATTCCCAGATAGATTTCTCGTTTTCATGATTTACGTGCTTTATATTCATACGAGATCTTCCTATTGCTCAGGGTACATCGTCCTCCTCACCTGAGCAAAGATCCTTCCCTGCCCTGCTGAGGCATTGCCATTTTTGCTGGTGTTTATTCCAATTTCCAACAACCCACATTTGGAATACTGTGTTCAGTTGTGTTCAGTTCTGGAGACCTCACTTACAAAAAGATATTGATAAAATCGAACAGGTCCAAAGACGGGCGACAAAAATGGTGGAAGGTCTTAAGCATAAAACGTATCGGGAAAGAATTCATGAACTCCATCTGTATAGTCTGGAGGACAGAAGGAAAAGGGGGGACATGATCGAAACATTTAAATATGTCAAAGGGTTAAATAAGGTTCAGGAGGGGAGTGTTTTTAATAGGAAAGTGAACACAAGAACAAGGGGACACAATCTGAAGTTAGTTGGGGGAAAGATCATAAGCAACATGAGAAAATATTATTTTACTGAAAAAGTAGTAGATCCTTGGAACAAACTTCCAGCAGACGTGGTTGGTAAATCCACAGTAACCAAATCTAAACATGCCTGGGATAAACATAGATCCATTGTAAGATAAAATACAGGAAATACTATAAGGGCAGACTAGATGGACCATGAGGTCTTTTTCTGCCGTCAGACTTCTATGTTTCTATGCATTCAATTTATGGCCACTGCAAAAAGGTCATAAGATCGGGTTCAATCATGTGACCCTCTTTACGACTGTTGCGGCTCATGGCAGTAATTGCAGGGGCTCAATTAGCGTCACCACTCGAGGACTATCCGCGGTTCCACGATTCATTCCAACCTGGCTTTCCTCCTCTCTTGCAGGCCCATCTGTGGGGTTGCAGGTGTCCAGGCCGCCCAGAACAGTCTTCAGCATCACCTGCCCCATCCGTCCGCGACCGCCGTTGCCCTCTCCCACTGCTCTCATTCAGGTGGGGCCGGGCCCACGTTAGCATGCAGCCGCGGCCAGATAGAAAACTCTTCCCCTGTTTTAATGGCTCCAAGTCCACAAAACCCACAGGCCCAGGAGCAAAACGGAATTTTAGATTGGCTGCGGAAACTCCGGTTGCACAAATACTATTCGGTTTTTGAAGAGTTGACAATGGAGAAGGTATGATACAGGCCTCACTGGAAGAATACGGTGCTTTTTCTGTTTCTGTTTCTCCCCGTGTCCTGTGACTGCCCGATTTGGTTTCACAATTCACAAATTGTATTTCAAGCAAGCAGAATCTCTCAATAGTCTGGGAAACAGCTGAGCCAGTGTAGGCGTTACTTGGAGGGATGCTACTTTTAAAATGGCCTGTAAGAAGTAGTAAAGATGTACAGTGTTCCCTCGATTTTCGCAGGGGATGCGTTCCAAGACCGCCTGCAAAAGTCGAATTTCTGCGAAGTAGAGATGCGGAAGTAAATACACCATTTTTGGCTATGAACAGTGTCACAAACCTTCCCTTAACACTTTAAACCCCTAAACTGCAATTTCCCATTCCCTTAGCAACCATTTAGATTATTACTCACAATGTTTATTTATTAAAGTTTATTTAAAAAACTATTTATTAAAGGCGGACGAAAGTTTGGCAATGACATATGACGTCATCGGGCGGGAAAAACCGTGGTAAGGGAAAACCCCGCAAAGTATTTTTTAATTAATATTTTTGAAAAACCGTGGTATAGACTTTTCGCAAAGTTTGAACCCGTGAAAATTGAGGGAACACTGTAGTACTCCTTTGCAGGAGGATGTTGTAAAGCTATGACCAGCTTACTCTGATTTAAAAACGATAGTGGAGTGCCCTCTAGCGGACGTGAATTATGCCACTTAAACCCAGAGCAGCTCTAAAGGCCATTGTCTAGTAGATGTTTAATCTGAGTATTTTGGTATAAATTTAGCTATAAATTGAATTTAGTGCAAGGTTGAGTTTAATGTAATATTTTCCTCTCTCTTATTGGAATGTGTCCCACTTCATTGTGCCTGCCTTAGCATTCTCAATTTGACAAATACTTTTATGTTTAGAAAATGTGCTGATTTATTTATTTATTTTATTCATTTATTAATTTGTCCAATACACAATACATAGGGAAGAGAATAGACATGAAGTAATATATATATATAAAGATAATATGTAAAAATGGAGAAGATATATGAAAGGAAGAAAATAAATATATGAGATAAATTCTTTGTCTTTCTCCACAAGTTCTTGAGCCTCACAGAAGAAGATCTTAATAAGTTTGAAACACTCACAATGGGAGCAAAGAAGAAACTCAAGACCCAGCTGGAATTGGAAAAGTAAGTATCAGCCATAGAAACACAAGCGGTCCCCCCCCCCAGAGGGATTTGTAACCCTTTGGTACTAAAGGAATTTGGTTTTTTAAAGACATCATTCCCAACAACTTAGGAAGGTATTGTAGGTCCTTAAAAAGAGAACCAGGACAGATTTGATCTTGGATTTGGGGTGGGGGTGATGGAGTGCCATTCGATTTTTGTTCCGGAACGTTCGGTGGCCAGTACAGGTACCGTGCTGTCAGTTGTAAAACATTTGTTGATGGTGAGGCTGGCCGTCCAGTTGCCATCGTCCAATGGGGACATCTTGTGACCACAACGTCAGACTTCTGCCAGCTTTCCCATTGTCAGTGGGGAACACTGAAAATCGGGGTCACGTGACTGCAATGCTTCCTGTAATAGTGAGCCAGGCCCCCTGCACCTGGGTTGGAGTCACGTGGTGGCAGGATTGGAGTAACGTCTAGAACTACGAGGACCCGTCAGAAGTTCCTTTTGTTCAGGCTCATGGCGACTCTGAAGGAGGGGTAGCTGTGCGAGCTCTGGATGATCTCTCAGAAAGAGCACCTGTGAGTTGAGGTTGGGAAAGGGGCGACCCATGGCTGCTACGCCTCTGGAAAAAACGCAGCCTGGCTAGAAGACATGACGGCTGCATTCAAGGTTTTTTAATAAGGGGTTTTTAGTTACTTCAAATATTAGATTTGTCATACATTGTTTTATTATTGTTGTGAGCCGCCCCGAGTCTACGGAGAGGGGCAGCATACAAATCTAAATAAATTAAACTAAACTAAACTAAATTAAATTAAATTTTCTCAACCTTTTCTTCATGGCAGAGAAAAGTCAGAGAAGCGGACCATGAACCCAGCCCCGTCCCCATCCATCAGCTCTGGGGTGGCCAGAGTTCCTCCCACCACTCACGTCAACCCCATGCAGAACATTCGTGGGAACCATGCCACAGGTAAAGGGCCCCCCGGCTGTGTCAGATGAGCGTGCTTCTCCCTCGTTGGCCTCTTTGGGGAGGAGGGGGGACATAGCCAGGACCGAGTGATCCTGGAAAAGGCTCTGGTTTCCTTTTGGCCCTTTGCTCAAATACAATAGTCAGAATCCTCAATCTGAGTATTGTATTGGCAGTTCTGTGTTGGAAAACACTTCAGAAGAGAAGGATTTAGGGGTCGTGATTTCTGACCGTCTCCAAATGGAGGAACAGTGTGGTCAGGCGGTAGGGAAAGCAAGTAGGATGCTTGGCTGCATAGCTAAAGGTATCACAAGCAGGAAGAAGGAGATTGTGATCCCCTTATATAGAGCGCTGGTGAGACCCCATTTGGAATCATACTGTGTCCAGTTCTGGAGACCTCACCTACAAAAAGATATTGACAAAATTGAACGGGTCCAAAGACGGGCTACAAGAATGGTGGAAGGTCTTAAGCATAAAACGTATCAGGAAAGACTTCATGAACTCCATCTGTAGAGTCTGGAGGACAGAAGGAAAAGGGGGGACATGATCGAAACATTGAAATATGTGAAAGGGTTAAACAAGGTTCAGGAGGGAAGTGTTTTTAATAGGAAAGTGAACACAAGAACAAAGGGGACACAATCTGAGGTTAGTTGGGGGAAAGATCAGAAGCCACATGAGAAAATATTATTTGACTGAAAGTGTAGTAGAGGCTTGGAACAAACTTCCAGCAGACGTGGTTGGTAAATCCACAGTCACTGAATTTAAACCTGCCTGGGATAAACATAGATCCATCCTAAGATAAAAGACAGGAAATAGTAGAAGGGCAGACTAGATGGACCAGGAGGTCTTTTTCTGCCGTCAATCATCTATGTTTCTATGTGTCTAAATCTGTGACTTCCAAGGTTGTGACTTCCCTTTACGAAGATTTCTGCTTCTCTCCCCCAAGAGCTGCACGTGGACGTGGATCAGAGGGTCTCCAGCACGCCCCCCCGCGAAGGCAGCTCCTCGGAGTCTTCCAGCTCGTCCTCCAGCCCCATGGGCCTGCAGCCCCGGGAAGAGAGCTCGGACAGCGCCGAGGAGAGCGAGAGGCGTAAGAGCGATCCCTCCCGTTCTGTGGCGGCAGCCCCCGGGCCTCCCTGGGTTAGGGTGCTGCAGCCGATCCCCTTTGCCTTGCAGGTGTGGAGATCCACCCGGAGCCCTCGGAGAAGGAGAAGCCGGTCCTGATCCTGAATCACTTCGGCTCCAGCTTGGCCCGGCCCACCGCTCAGGTTTTGCCCGTACAGAACGAGTCGGGGTCCAGTCCGACGGCTCACCACTCCTTGCCGAGACAGATGACGGCCGCTCCGATTCGGATATTAAACACAATGCACAAAACTGAGCGCGGCCATGCGGACCTGAAGCTCCTCCCTTCCCCTATGCACTCGCTTCTGCCTTTGGAGGAGAGGACAAAGTTCTCGGGGGGGCCTGCTCAGACGTGTGTCAAGGTGGAGAAGAGCTTTGGGAGCACCCTGGCGGATCGTGTCCCGGTGCCTCCACATCAGCCCCTCCAGCTGCTCTCGGCTGTCCCCGAAAACGGCCCCTGTGCACCTTCCCTCCATTTCGGGCCCCGGTCCAAATTGGTCCACGCGCCCCGCACTGGACCGGATGGCGAAACCCTCCCAGCACCCTCCGGGCATCCTGGCGGAAACCAGCACCACGGCCACCGTCACCTCCAGCACGGTCTTCCAAATGGCCCGGCCACCCATCAAGCTGCTGGTCCCCTCGTCCGTGGCCCCCAGCGATGCCGCCCTGGCGGGGCAACCGCCCTGCTCGGCCAGTATGCAATTCAGCGTCTCCCCAGCAATAATCAGCCCCCCCCGGACGGCTCTGTACACCGCCAACACCAAAGTGGCCTTTTCCGCCATGAGCGGCATGCCGGTGGCCCCCGTGCCCGGCAGCACCTTCTGCGCCAACAGCAACCCTGCCGCCGCGTCTTCCAGCAGCCACCTGGCCACCTCCTTCGCCAACCTGGGCAGCCTGCCCAGCTGCCCCCCTCCCAGCTCCAGCCCCACGCTGTCCTCGGCGGCGGCGGAGGGCGGCTTCTACGGCGGGGGCGGCTCCGCGGGGAACATGCCCCTCCCCAACCAGAACAGCCATCACCACCACCATCACCACCACCACCAGCATCAGCAGCCGCCCCCGCCCGGCTGCATGGTCTGCAGTTCTTGTGGCTGCAGTGGGAACTGCGGCTCGAGCGGCATGACCGTCAGCTACACGAACTACTTCCAGCCCCCCTTTTCGGGGCCGTCCATGTTTACGTTCCCCTTCCTGCCCTTCAGCCCCCTGTGCAGCAACGGCTACGTCAACCCCCAGCAGTACAACAGCAGCTCGGCTTTCCCCATGGTCCACTCCCCATACGGCGGCGGCCCCCCCCACGCCGGACTCCCTCATGAGCGGACAGTCTACCTTTGCGGTGCCCCCCATGCAGAGCTTCATGGCCGGCACCGCCGGGGTGTACCAGGCACAGGGGGTGGTGAGCAGCGGCGGTGGCGGCTCGGGGCACAAGAAGCCCGGGAATCTCTCCTGCTACAACTGTGGGGCCAGTGGTCACCGGGCTCAAGACTGCAAGCAGCCCCCGATGGATTTCAATCGACAAGGTGAGGGGGGGGCCGTGGCTTGTCGGAGGTGGGTGGGGCTGCTCCCCCACCCCAAAAGAGGGAAGTTGGGGCCTGTGGTCCTGGGCACCGGGAGGGGCAGAGAACCTGGTTGGAAATGTCAAGCGTGAATTTGGCTGTTCTTTGCCAGATTTGATCCAGTCCCGGAATCAGTGTTCTGTGGTTGTGCGAAGGGCATAGCCTGGGCTGCAGACGGGCTGGGTGCCAGTCCCCCCCCCCACAACCCTCTGCCCCTGTCTGCTTTAGAAAGCTATCCTGAGGACTGGTCCCCCGAGAAGGCAGAATATTAAAAAGCACATTGTTTTTATAGCATTCTGTAATACAGGAGCAGCTGAAGGGTCTGGCACGAAGGAGGCTGAGATGGGAAGGCAGCCAGTGTAGCCCCCCACCCCCCCAAGATAGCAACAGCCCTTAGATTTATATACCCCTTCACAGAGCTTTATAGCCCTGTCCAAGCAATAGAATCAGCCTCTTGCCCCCCAACAGTCGGGGTCCTCCTTTGACCCACCTTGGAAGGATGGAAGGCCGAGTCAAGCTTGAGCTGGTCAGGATCGAACTGCCAAATTGCAGGCAGCCGGCGGTCAGCAGAATTAGCCTGCAGTACTGCAGCCTAACCACTGTGCCACCACGGCTCATAAGGAGATCTCAGCTTCCTTCAGAAAATGAACTATTAGAGGGAGTCCTTGACTTACAACCTATTGTTTAGCGGCTGTTTGAAATTACAGCGGCCCTGAAAAAATTGGCTTGGGAGCAGCCCTCCCACGTACAATGCGTGTAGTAGCCCCACCTTCCTGGGATCAAAACGGGGATGGGGCGGGCGGAGCTTCCTGGGATCACATGACCCCCATTCATGACTTTCCCGACTGGCTTCTGCCAAGCAAAGCCAGCGGGGGGAGTTGGATTCGCTTAACGACCGCAGGTCTCATTTGATGAGCGCAGGGGTTCACTCCAACTGCAAGTCGTAAAATTGGGCAGAATTCCCTTAACAACTTCCTTGATTGGCAGTGGAAGTTCTGCTCCCAATTGCGATTGTGAGTCCGGGTCCTGCCCGCATTGTGTCCCCAATGTCTGAACTGGGATTCTTAGCGCCTGGATTGCAAAAACTCTGCTAACGTGACCTTCCTTCTTTTTCCTTCAGGTACATTTCGGTTAAAATACGCTCCCCCGGCCGAGAGCTTAGAGTCCACGGACTGAGCTTAACTTCAGATGCAATATTTTGTGATGGCAAAAGGGCCATGAAATAATTAGGGACCTTCAGATTGGGAGTCTATCTGTTGATCCTATTAATGTTATTTTTTTAACCCAAAGGTGCTCTACTTCAACCCTAGGAAGGAACTTTAGGAGAGGGGGCGGGGGGCCTCCAAGCCCATTTTTTTCACACACCCCCCCCCCTGAATTGCCAAAACAGATTTTAATGTTGGATCTCCCCGAAGATAGGCGAGGCTGGCCAACTGTCTTTCCTTGTTGTATAGAAACTGCTGCACTTTTGCCGAAGAATGTTGCCATAATTTCACCTTCCATGCTGGAAAATTAAGACTCCTGGGCAGCTACGTTATAATCTGGAGATGGAGTGAGAGCTAAAGGCCGGTGGTGGTGGTTGCCATGCGCCTGCTGGACTCTTAACCTCGGAAGCTAGTTAAACATATCTCCTCCTCCCCCCTCCCGCCCCCCCTCCTCTCAAAATAAATCAGGCACTACACTCTGGGATTTTAAAGGGTTGCACTACGGAAGAATGTATAATTCTGTTCTGACTTTCTGCACTTCTAGCCAACTGAGGTCAGGGGAAGAGAGGTTGGAAACAGAGGCACCAGCAGGCTATGTGGTCGTGTAATAAAGGGGGAAAAAACCTGAACCCTCTTTTTCTTCCCAAAGAACAGAGGTGAATGCTTCATTCTGGAAAGAGTTTTGTATACCAGGTTGGTCAGCAATTCCTCTCAATGTAGGACTAACTTACCAGCGGTGGATTAAAGTTAAAAGTCTCCGGAGGTCTAGTTGCCAGAGATTCAGTGGTATTTTTTTCTCTTTTTTTAAAATTGTCTTCTACGATTTAAGGAAGTGTTAACAATTCGTAGGAAATGGTGTTCTGCATCTGTAATAAATTTTAAAATTCAGACTCTTCCAGGAATTTGTTGGGTTTGGAAGGCACAGCGTCAAATACAAAGTCCAGTAGCATACCGTTTCATTACTTAGGAAAGGTTTATAGTTTGCCTCTTTCGTCTGATATGGGCTATACATTTTTTTTAGCTTTGGTAGCTAAGTAGCAGCCAGTAGCGCTTATCTGAAGGGGCTTGAAACCACGCAGATTGTTACCTGTCAGAGGGAGGGGACGGTTTTTTCCAATAATTCCTTCTCCTTCATCCTCTGGCTGCACCAACTCTTCTTAGTTGCGTGGGACAGGATTGGCTGCTTTGTAGTAGAGGAGGGCCTCCCTCCGAACAGCCGGAGCAGCTTTTGGTAAAGCAAGTGGTGAGTTCCAATCCTGTGCTGCTCTATTGCCTTGAACCCCGGTACAGTCCAACATGCCTGCATCTGATGTCCATGATTTCTATGCAATTCTGCAATGGGGTATTCCGTTTCCATCTCCTCCCTTCGGCTTCACCAAAACAGGGTTTAGTTAGATGGGTGCAAGGCAGACTTGGGTTAGTTGGACTTGTATTCGCTCTGAACTCTGCGGTGATAATGTGACTGCTGTCCACATCAGTGTCTCAAGATCATAGCCTGTAAAATTCATTTTGTCGTGCCCGGAATGATTGAGGCTGCTGCTATAGACATGGTCACTGTGTGTGGGGGAGGGGGGATGTATTGAAAGTGGATTGGGAACTCAGCAATTTACGTGGCCTTAATGATTTTGCCATGAGTAGAAGCAACCTGCCTTGGTTAATTACATTTTTCAGTTCATGTTTACTGTTAAAGCTGAAAACACTTTTTTAAGTAGCCTGAAATATACGCTAAGAGCCAAATGTCCATTAAAAAGGAATCATATCATCCCCACGAGCTTAACAGACTAAAAACCTTATTGGTTTTTTTTCTTAATTGGGAAGCCTTTAGAAACTTGCCTCTGTTACATCTGCGCAATTGAAAAATGTGATTTTCTTTCCCATGGGGAAAAAGACCCACTGGCTCAGCCGTCCAACTTTCGAAGAGAACCGCTTTGATATTATAATTGCAGAGAAAACGCAGCGGAATCCCCAGGAGAGAACCCGGTCTGGCTTTTCTTGGTCTGCCTCTGACAGTATTAGGGTTTGCCTTGTAGTTCTCCATTCATCTCCTCCACTATCCAGAAGTGGTTCGCAGTGTTTCATATAGGAATAGATGCCCACAAGCAGGCCTCGCGAGCCAGAACAATTGAAACACTTTCTTAGAACATAGCTAACTTTGCGTGCCTCGGTTTGGTAGCAACTTTGCACTGAAGGACTTGAAGGAATGTGACTCAGTCCATGTTGTTAACAGCACATGATGCAGGATTGTCCAAAATCCTAGTCTAGAGGGGACGAAGCATTTCCTTGCTTTAAAAAAAAATAGTTTGGACCGTCTGCATTGAAGGAAGGCTGTTTTCATTGACTGTACTGTAGGATACCTGCCAGGTGTGAGGTTTAGTGAGAACCTAGTGGAGCACTACAAGACTCTGAGTTAGCCTCTGATTAAGAGAGCAGCTTTCTAATTTCTGTTGGAAATGATGCCTTCCATATAGTCCTGAAATAAACACACCTAGACAGGTAGAGGAAAAGCTTCAGCAGATGCCCTTCATTTGAAGGCTGAAATGACCCTAGAATGACCAGATTCCTTATGACCTATCTGCACCCTCTTATTAATGGGCTCTACCTGGAAGCAGGAATCGAGGAAGCCAACAACTCAGAAAGCTACCACTATCCATACCTCTCTCCGTAAACTGAATTTTAACTGTTAAATAGGAAGCATTTACGTCCCCTAGTGGCAGGTTAACATGTTTTCCAGTTACAACTTTCCGTTTGGAGCAAAAGGGACGACGCCTTTTGCCCACTTCGAGCCATTTCTTTTACTCCTAGTATTACAAAATGTGCACGAAACTTTATATAAATATCAAAAAGTTTTGTAAATATTTAATATTTACCTAATATGATTTCGAACTGTAAATGTCAAGTATTCTGGTATTGGGATTTTTATGTTTTATTATACTTTGTTAAAAGGTAAAATTGTACATTTTTAGAATGTTTTTATCCGAGTAAATTTAATGTACTGAAAAACAAATAAAAGACCGCAGTGTCTTTCCAGTTATTCTCATTGATGGTTTTCCCCCCCCTCCCCTCGAGGATAAAGATAATGCCCGGAGCGGGTCAACTGCTTTCATCAACAGGCTGGCAGGAGGGTAGTTTTATGTATGTATGTATGTATGTATGTATGTATGTATGTATGTATGTATGTATGTATGTATGTATGTATGTATTTATTAGATTTGTATGCCGCCCCTCTCCGAAGACTTGGGGCGGCTAACAACAATATAAAAAGACAATGTAAACAAATCTAATATTAAAAACAATCTTAAAAAACCCAATTTAAAGAACCACTCATACATACAAGCATACCATGTATAAATTCTATAAGCCTAGGGGGAAGGGAAATTTCAATTCCTCCATGCCTGACGACAGAGGTGGGTTTTAAGGAGCTTGTGAAAGGCAAGGAGGGTGGTATGGTATGTTTGCGTATTATTTTTAAATAATGGGGCTTTTAGACTTTTAATGTTAGATTTGTTATTTTAGACTTTTAATATTAGATTTGTTACTGTATATTGTTCTATCACTACTGTGAGACGCCCCGAGTCTGCGGAGAGGGGCGACATACAAATCTAATTAATAATAATAATAATAATAATTTTCAGGCATGGGAATTGTAGGCAAAGTGCACTGAACTTTGCTTTTCTGCAGGAGAGCAGCCTGGGTTTGTACCATAATCAGGCAGGTGCCCCCAGGACTGCGTTTGTGAAATGCCATTTTTTCCCCAGATGGGGAGGGGGGAGAGGAGGGCTTGACCTAGATCCCACTCGTGCAGTTTGGCTGCTCATCTCCAGTTTTGTGGCACTGTTCCTAGCAAGCCACCGACCTGTACTGATCCGTGGCCCAGGAAGTGGGGACTCTGTCGTAGTCCCCTCAGCAGGCACGGCCTTTCTTGCAGCCTTTGGAGTCCAGTTTTTTCTTGCATCACAATCATTCAGAAATCCCGTCCAGTCAGCAGCAACAGTGGCTCAGGATTCGAGCAATTCTGGTCCCCAGCAACCGGCCAGAGGCAGCTGCACCAATTTCCCGGTGCCTTGTTATATTAATATAAGTGGGTTTCAATGTTGAAAAAGTCCACGGCCATATTCATTGTCACCCAGCACATACCGTATTTTTCAGAGTATAAGACGCACCTTAGTTTTGGGGGACAAATATAGGGAAAAGAATCTGCCTACCAGGTATTCGTCTGGTGTAGCGTCCTTAGTCTGGTCAGTTTCAGCACATTATTTTATTCCGTGGTTAGGGCTTAAAAAAAAACTTATTTGGAGAGAGTAACAATGAAAGAGCTTGCAAGCCAGTAAGAGCTGGGAACATCATTAGCACCTGGTTACGGCTGGAAAGAAACTTACATGGAGCAAGTCAGAGTAATGAAAAAAAACCTCTGCAAAGACTTGGAGCTTTCAAAACATTCTTTGCAGAGAGTAACAATGAAAGAACCTGCAAGATAAGAGCTGGGAAGATTGTTAGCACCTAATTAGGGCTTGGGGGGGGGGAAGCCTTAGGCCTTTACAATTTATGCATGGTGTGTTTTGTATGTATGTTTGGTTTTATAATAAGGGTTTTTAATTGTTTTACTATTGGATTGTCACATGTTGTTTTATCACTGTTGTTAGCCGCCCCGAGTCCACGGAGAGGGGTGGCATACAAATCCAACAAATAAATAAATAAATAAAATAAAAAATGAAAAGCTTTAAAAAAAAAAAAGCCCCGGCTCTCTGGAACCAACTCCCCCCGGAGATTAGAACTGCCCCTACTCTCCCTGCCTTCCGTAAAGTTCTTAAAACCCACCTTTGTCGTCAGGCATGGGGGAACTGAAACACCTCCCCCGGCCACGTACAATTTATGTATGGTATGTTTGTGTGTGTGCTTGTTAATATAGTGGGGTTCTTTTTAAAATTATTTTAAATACTTAAATTTATTGAATCTATTTGGATTTGTACGATTGTTTATATTTTTGTTGTGAGCCGCCCCGAGTTCGCAGAGAGGGGCGGCATACAAATCTAAATAATAAATAAATAAAATAAATAAATAAGACGCACCGGAATTTTCAGCCTGTTTTAGGGAGGAAAAAGGTGTCTTATACTCTGAAAAATACAGTAACACAGGAGCAACTGGGCCAGGTTTTGGATGGGCTGCTTTAAAACAACCTTACCACCAGTTAGGGTGGAGGACCCACTACATCACTTTTTCAAAAGAGCAACGAGATGCAGCCGTTCCATACTTAAAAGGGTGGTCTGTATGTAGAACTTACGTTGCACAGAAGACATCACATGTATACAATGAGATCTCACAGGGACAATTTGGAAACCAAACCCTGAATAGGTGAATGTCAAGCGACAAGCTGGCTAGCAGGCTAAGCCTTTCAATGGACTGAGATTTTGGCAGGATTTCTTACCATCCCACCTGCATACCCATAAACAGTAAATTTACATTTCTGAAGAGGCCAAACCTATACCTGAAATAATTCAGCACAGGCCTCAGCAACAACATGAGAATTCACAGTCGACCTGCATCAGGTATATAATTGTAGTCATCGAGTCCACACGCACTCTTGGTCATTTTAGATACAGTCTAGACTTTAATCAAGTGAAATTATGTTCAGTGTGAAATTAAAACGGAAGAAAACCAAGGTTTTCGGCCACAGATGCAACGTAGATTCAATCATAGTTCCACCTGTACCAGTTTAAGAACTTGGCAGGTTAAAAAGATGAAAGTACATACAGGTGCACAGAAAGACGCAATTTGTAAGGGCTAAAAAGCTTGCATCTGTCATCACCACTTGAAGGGTAACAGGAAGTCCTCTTTTTGGAGGGTGAGATGGGCGGATTTGGTTTAAAAAAAAATGCACGACAGAATACAAATATATTAAGAGTAACGTTCTGAACTGTTAAGTACATAATGTTTTAAATACACACTTCCTAAACTAAAGCTATGCTTGGTATATAGTTATAGTTAGCAACCTGGTGCTTTGCTGGTATTGACTGAAATCGCAATACCAGGGAATTAACCCCTCTATCTCTTCTCCCCACCGTCCCAAAACATGCACTTATTTTCCAAACACTCGGGAGAGGCAGACTTTCCTACCTTTGAGGAAAAGCAGCTAAGGAGCTGAAATATAAATTAACAGGATATATCACCGAGATGTATTTCAGTTGGCTACTTTTAACATTTAGCCCAGTTCCTATGATTTGAGTTAACGCCAACATTTAAAAAAAAAATATTATTATTATTATTATTATTGTCAACATGCATGTTATGATCGGTCTTGCTCCAATTCCAGAGGCTTTTAAAAAGCAAGTAGGCCTGTGCAAGCGTATATAAGCAAGTCTACAAAGCTGGGCCGCTTGTCCGTAACTGGCACTCGATCTGTTAAATATTTACAAACGAAAAGGAAAAGGACGTGGAGGACACATCCCGCAAAGCACAACTACTCTGGGCAGATCAGTGGCGCGACATCCCTTTCTTTTTTTCTCCTGGGCAAAGGGGCAGGGGAAGGGGAGGGGGAGGTAAAAACTAGGTTGGGCTACAAGGCCGAGGGGCAAAGTGTTTACGGGGAGGATTTCATGCCAAACGTTTCCTGAGAGGCGTACACCATGTACAAGAATCCGTCTTCATCCTTTTCGCTCTCGTACACCTCCGAGATGGGCGTGGAGACGCTCACCATGCTGTGTCCGTTCACCAGTAAGAAGAAAGCTTGGTTGGAATTCAGCTGCAGTCGCCGTCTGGAAGGGGAAAGGAAGCGGTTCGGGAAACAGGAACATAGAAGATTGACGGCAGGAAAAGACCTCCTGGTCCATCTAGTCTGCCCTTGTACTATTGCCTGTATTTTATCTTAGGATGGATCTATGTTTATCCCAGGCATGTTTAAATTCAGTTCCTGTGGATTGACCAACCACGCCTGCTGGAAGTTTGTTCCAAGCATCTACTACTCTTTCAGTCAAATAATATTTTCTCACATTACTTCTGATCTTTCCCCCCAACTAAGCTCAGATTGTGTCCCCTTGTTCTTGTGTTCACTTTCCTATTAAAAACACTTCCCTCCTGAGCCTTATTTAACCCTTTAACATATTTCAATGTTTCGATCACGCCCCCCCTTTCCCTTCTGTCCTCCAGACTATACAGATGGAGTTCATGATCAGTTTTATGCTTAAGACCTTCCACCATTTTTGTAGCCCATCTTTGGACCCGTTCAATTTGATCCGTCTCTTTTTGTAGGTGAGGTCTCCAGAACTGAACACAGTATTATTCCAAATGGGGGTTTCTGAGGTCTCACAAAAAGTGAATCTGCATGCAAACAATGACGGGTTAAATACCTGATTATCTTGATAAGCTCACTCATGTTGACGTGATCTGGGACCAGAAACTTTGTTTTGTCCAGAACGGGAAGCTGCTTTTCGCCTTTATATCTTTCGATAATTACCTGGGAAAAAGAATGCCAAGAATAGAAGCAAACGTTGGAATGCGAGAGACAAGCAACTTTAAATTCACATTTTATATCTGGGTTGGCACAAAATGGAACTATGCTTTTCCAAACCATGCCAGCTGGTACTACAGGCCATCTTGTTACCTGGGGTTTCTACTCAGCAGTATTTAAAATAGCTTGAACAACACAATATTCGTGGATTTACATAGTAGCCTTTATTTTAAGGGAAACTGCTGATGTGTGTCCAGAATTATTAAGAAAATTAAAACAAGGGAAGAAAGGGGCAATTGCAGGAGAGATCATGGAAGTAGCAAAAGTGGTGTTTTAAATAAAAAGCACTGCAGATAATCATCATCACCGTCATTCCAACATTGGCAAAAACGATATCTTTGCTCTTTGAGGAAATGAGAACCATCTTTCAGCTGTGGCGAGGGGGCGTTTGCCCAGGTTCGCCTGGTGCGCCAGTTGCGGCCCTATTTGGACCGGGAGTCATTGCTCACAGTCACTCATGCCCTCATCACCTCAAGGCTCGACTACTGTAATGCTCTCTACATGGGGCTACCTTTGAAAAGTGTTTGGAAACTTCAGATCGTGCAGAATGCAGCTGTGAGAGCAATCATGGGCTTCTCTAAGTATGCCCATATTACTCCAACACTCCGCAGTCTGCATTGGTTGCCGATCAGTTTCTGGTCACAATTCAAAGTGTTGGTTATGACCTATAAATCCCTTCATGGCACCAGACCAGAATATCTTCGGGACTGCCTTCTGCCGCACGAATCCCAGTGACTGGTTAGGTCCCACAGAGTGGGCCTTCTCTGGGTCCCGTCAACTAAACAATGTCGTCTGGCAGGACCCAGGGGAAGAGCCTTCTCTGTGGTGGCTCCGACCCTCTGGAACCAGCTCCACCCTGAGATTAGGATTGCCCCCACCCTCCTTGCCTTTTGTAAACTCCTCAAAACCCACCTCTGCCGTTAGGCATGGGGGAATTGAAACATCTCCCCCTTGCCCATGTTGTTTTGGTATTTGATTGATTGTGTGTGTTTTTTATTAAAATATATATATTGGGGTTGTTTTTTATGAATTTCTTAACCTAAAACTGTAATTGGATTGGTAGGTATTGGATTTGTCACTATGTCCTTGTCACTATGTGTCATTGTTGTGAGCCGCCCCTAGTCTGCGGAGAGGGGCGGCATATAAATCCAATAAATCTAATGTAATCTAATGATGACATTTGTAAATATGGCCCCAGAAGGAAGCTGCTCAACCTGAAAAGTAACAGCCTTTGTTTTCTACAGGAACTGATCAGCCCAACACTGCATTCAAATGTTCGTAGTACAATTCTATGCTCACCCACACAATATAAATTATACATTTCAACGAGATTGGCTCCCAGACAAAGTCTAAGCAGGAAGATCAGCTCAAGAGAGTTCTACATATATACAGTATATATTTTTTTTTACAAATTTCTATACTCTCTGAAAAATCATTCTAAATGCTACTAACTACAGGACAATGCCTGCTCCTTATAGCCTGATATAACCTGGCTCTTTGTTAAGCAAAAGAGGGGATATCTTGACAAGTTAAGTTTTTGTCATTGACAAACAGATTATGTAAGCCTATAATGCTGCCATTACTTAAGATATGCCAGTGTTGATTGACTAAAGAGATCATATGACAAGTATAAAAATGGAACTGGATGCAACTGCTTGTTTCACTGTTAGTTCTCTTTGGAAAGCAAAGGAAACAAAAATGATTATTTGGGCTTCGATATTGATAAATATCAATATTCCGTAAAGTAACAGTTTTCATAGTTTCTATACAAAGGACTGTGTTTAGAAAGGAAACAGAGTGAGACAAGTTTCTGCTACATTTGGCACGGGGGGGGGGGGGGGGAGAGAAACATAGAAGATTGAGGGCAGAAAAAGACCTCCTGGTCCATCTAGTCTGCCCTTATACTATTTCCTGTATTTTATCTTAGGATGGATCTATGTTTATCCCAGGCATGTTTCAATTCAGTTACTGTGGATTTACCAATCACGTCTGCTGGAAGTTTGTTCCAAGGATCTACTACTCTTTCAGTAAAATATTTTCTCATGTTGCTTCTGATCTTTCCCCCAACTAACTTCAGATTGTGCTCCCTTGTTCTTGTGTTCACTTTCCTATTAAAAACACACTTCTCTCCGGAACCTTATTTAACCCTTTAACATATTTAAATGTTTCAATCATGTCCACCCTTTTCCTTTTGTCCTCCAGACTCTACAGATTGAGTTCATGAAGTCTTTCCTGATACGTTTTATGCTGAAGACCTTCCACCATTCTTGTAGAAAAAAATTAAATAGGCTGATTTTAATTTAGGCCGATGGTGATGATGACACCTGTCTTGAGTTTGGCCTTGATTTTTGTTTTCTTGTACTAATTATCATCTTTATTTTTTGTTTTTTCCTGTTTGATGTTGCAAACCGCCCAGGATCCCTGACCATGGGGTGGATTATAAGTACTGTATTACAACACAGAGGAACAAACAAATCGATTACATAAGCTAACAAAGAAAATGAACAAACGCACGGTGATTCCTCAATTATTTACTGCTTTGCTCGATAGAAAATTACTCTCTCATCCAACTCCAGACACTCTTCGGTTAGATTCCGCTAGGTTACTTTTATGATGGAGAGGTCAATACATTTTAAAAATTGCCAAGGCCCATTGAACAGCTGCATCCAATGGCCTTTCAGGAGTCTCTTCCACACAGCTGACCTGAATTCCTTCCCTGAAATTGCAAAGGGATCAGGGGCAAAAGACTCCCCAGATTGGTCTACATGGAAGAAAGACACCCCCCCCCCCCTTAACCCCGGTGGGGGTTGGGATGGGGGAAGGGTAGCTTCATCAGCCACTGACCTGGACAGTCCAGAGGGAAGGGCAGGAAGGGGGTGGGGGGTAAGCCCCGCAACTGGTCTACAATTAGTTTAGTTTGTTTAGTTTTATTGGATTTATATGCCGCCCCTCTCCGAAAAACTCGGGGCGGCTAACAGCAATCATAAACAGTATACAATGATAATCCAATACTAAAAGCGAATTAAAAACCCCTTAATATACAAAACCCAAACCTACATACAAACATACCATGCATACAATTGTAACGGCCTAGGGGGAGAAGAAATCTTAATTCCCCCATGCCTGGTGGCAGAGGTGGGTTTTAAGTAGCTTGCGAAAGACAAGGAGGGTGGGGGCAATTCTAATCTCTGGGGGGAGTTGGTTCCAGAGGGCCGGGGCCGCCACAGAGAAGGCTCTTCCCCTGGGTCCCGCCAATGCTGACAATGCCACTCAGGCTACTCTGCATTTTGCCCCTTGCTCTGATAGGGGAACAAGACTGGGAAACGAGTGTGTCACATTATCTTTTGCAGCGAGCAGGAGAACTGAAAGAGCGTGGCCACTTCCTGGTTCCCCGAAACGCACACTGCCTGCAATGGGATTTACCCCAAAATTGCACAAACATCTGAGCCAGCATATCAAGCAAGACTGTTATTGGACCACAGGCATTCTGCTTTGGCAATGAGGATGGAAATCCCATTTTTTAGCATTAGCATTTATATTTTATTTATTAATTGGATTTGCATGCCGCCCCTCTCCGAAGACTTGGAGCGGCTTACAAAGTTATATACCCCTTTTTACACAAAATTATATACAGTTCACAGTGTTTTTACAGCCCTCTCTAAGCGGTTTACAGAGAGTCAGCATATATTGCCCCCAACAATCTGGGTCCTCATTTGACCCACCTCGGAAGAACGGAAGGCTGAGTCAACCTTGAGCCTAGTGAGGTTCAATCTGACAAACTGCTCAGCAGAAATAGCTTGCAGCACGGCACTCTAACCACTACTTTCCTGTTTTGCAAAGCTGTCGTTTTAACTTTGCTGGCTGTGGGTCCATTTTAAATGCTGCTAACAAAGCCCAACAGATGGCTTTTTTAAAGCAGCTGCATCTTTCCCTGGAACGGGCTCGGGATAAAATGGGTGCAAGTTCAGGTGGCTTCTGGGAGGTGGCCTGCCTCTAGCCTAGGTACATAGCCCTATAGCACAGAAATGTGGGCCACTTTAACCCAGAAAGAGGGAATCGATTCAGAGAATACTCTTACCTTCCCCTCCCTAAGTCTGTCCAAGCCTCTCTTGGGACAGGGACAGCAAAAGGCTGAAGTCAACAAAAGCAGGTGGAGTTCCAAGGTCTTTGAGAAATCCTGGTGGATAGAACTATTCTTGGGCCCCCCAGATTCAGTGCTCAAGAACACTGGAGGTTTTTAAGATGCAACCATGTGTCTGAAATGGTACAGGGCTTCCTGCCTGAGTAGAAGGTCGGATTAGAACAGTGTTTCCCAACCTTGGCCCCTTGAAGATATCTGGACTTCAACTCCCAGAATTCCCCAGCCAGAAGACCTCCACGGTCCTTTCCAACTCTATTGTTCTGTTATTACTTCTGTCTGACCTGCCCAGCTCTTATTGTTATTTTCTTATTTCCCACACAAGCTCTCAGAATTTTGGAAAACTTCTGTATTTCCTTCCCAACAATACTGTAGATGAACTTTGCAATTTTAAGACTTATGGACTTTAACTCAAATTCTAAAAGTTGAAGTCCACAAGTCTTAAAGTTGCCAAGTTTGAAGACCTCTGGAACAGACCGTTGGGAATGTTATTATTGAGAAGGGCGAGCGGTTTTCAACATTGGCATCGCTTCTTTCCCAGCATCTAATATGGCTTTATTCGTTTGGATGGATTTCTTATTATTTTGTAGGAATGCTTCTGCTGATGTGTTGCGACAGTTCTATAGAAGTATACTTGTTGTTGTTATTATTATTATTATTATTATTTATTAGATTTGTATGCTGCCCCTCTCCGAAGACTCGGGGCGGCTAACAACAATATAAAAAGACAATATAAACAAATCTAATATTAAAAAACAATCTAAAAAACCCCAATTTAAAAAACCACTCATACATACAAACATACCATGTATAAATTCTATAAGCCTAGGGGGAAGGGAAATTTCAATTCCTCCATGCCTGGCGGCAGAGGTGGGTTTTAAGGAGCTTGCGAAAGGCAAGGAGGGTGGGGGCAACTCTGATATCTGGGGGGAGCTGGTTCCAGAGGGTCGGGGCCGCCACATAGAAGGCTCTTCTCCTGGGTCCCGCCAAACAACATTGCTTAGTCGATGGGACCCAGAGAAGGCCAACTCTGTGGGACCTAACTGGTCGCTGGGATTCGTCTGCTTCCTTTGTGGCATGCAATATTGAGTTTTTCACTCAAGGTCCACAGAAATATGATCAAGAACGTCTTAACGGATTAGCGGAAAAGGAGTTTCAAACTGTATTGGAGAAAGACAGGAACAAATGGTTCTCTTGCTCTAGATCAGGCGTGCCCCTATGAGACAATATTCCAGGGGGTGCGAAAACCTGGGTTTAGAGGTTTCAAAATTATAGTGTATATGCAGAATTATATGCCTATAATTATTTAATTTTGTAAGGGGTGATAGAATATATCAGAAGCATTCAAGGGTGTGCGCGCTATAGAAAAGGTTGGGAACCCCTGTTCTAGATCTTCCTCTCTCAAAACAAATCAGAAGCTGTTATTTCAGTTTATTTCCTTTCTCTAGTTAGTTACACATTAAAAGAAAAACCAGCTGCAATTAGAAATTGAGCTCTGGAGCAAAACAAATGTGTATCCTTCTTTAAAATAAACAACACAGGGCAAAGTATCTTTCAGTCATTATGATTCCACCAACTGAAATTGTTAACCCCTTAGGCCCTCAAATACGGCTGACACTGTAAATCCAGTCTCACCATTAGGCAGACCAGTTTGAAGGCAACTCACCGGTATCTTTGTCGGGTGCTGTTCGCGAATAAGTCGGACATCTTCTACTCTTTGTTCTGGAAGGGAAAAAGTAAAGTTTGCCAAGTTCTATCCCTCAACAAAGAAAGCAATTCAGCTTGTTTAGAATCAACGATTACACTTTAACAAAGTATAATACCAACCTCTTCAAAAAATACAAAGGTAGCCAATGGTTATTTGTACTGCTATGCCTCAGAGGTTCCATGTAAGATCCCCCCTCCCTTTGAAATGGGCCTATTTGCATTGCTCACTTCCTAAAGGAAAACAAATAGCAAATGTGACCTTTACTTTCATTTTCAGCAGCACAAAAACAAAACAAAGTGCCAGCCTTCTTCCGTCTTCCCAGAGAAGCAGGAAAACCAGTTTAGGCAGAACAAAAACAGAAGCAACCACTCAAAACAGTCTTCTTATGCAAAAGAGGGAGGGAGGAAGAGAAAGAAAGAAAGAAGGAAGGAAGGAAACATAGGAGACTGACGGCAGAAAAAGACCTCATGGTCCACCTAGTCTGCCCTTATACTATTTCCTGTATTTTATCTTAGGATGGATCTATGTTTATCCCAGGCATGTTTAAATTCAGTTACTGTAGATTGACCAACCACGTCTGCTGGAAGTTTGTTCCAAGGATCTACTACTCTTTAAGTAAAATAATATTTCCTCACGTTGCTTTTGATCTTTCCCCCAACTAACTTCAGATTATGTCCCCTTCTTCTTGTGTTCACTTTCCTATTAAAAACACTTCCCTCCTGGACCTCATTTAACCCTTTAACATATTTAAATGTTTCGATCATGTCCCCCCTTTCCCTTCTGTCCTCCAGACTATACAGATGGAGTTCATTAAGTCTTTCCTGATACGTTTTATGCTTAAGACCTTCCACCATTCTTGTAGCCTGTCTTTGGACCCGTTCAATTTTGTCAATATCTTTTTGTAGGTGAGATCTCCAGAACTGGACACAGTATGATTCCAAATGTGGTCTCACCACCACTCTATATAAGGGGATCACAATCTCCTTCTTCCTGCTTGTTATACCACTAGCTATGCAGCCAAGCATCCTACTTGCTTTTCCTACTGCCCGACCACACCGCCCACCCATTTTGAGACTGTCAGAAATCACGACCCCTAAGTCCTTCTCTTCTGAAGTATTTGCTAACACAGAACTGCCAATGCAATACTCAGATTGAGGATTCCTTTTCCCCAAGTGCATTATTTTACATTTGGAAACATTAAACTGCAGTTTCCATTGCTTTGACCAATAAGGAAGGAAGGAAGGAATCACATTTAAGCCTCAATTATGCCATTTAACAGCTGAACTTGAAACTCCAGTAGCAATAAATTAATTCACAAGTCTTGCAAGAGTCAATTATTTCTTTTTCCTCCCAATCAATAAACCCATTTCTAAATTTTGGGCAAGGAGGGCAATGCTCAATATTTTCTTCCGCTTTTCTGCATCTGGTCTGTCAGAAGTCACCTGCCGCTGAGTATTGCAGTCACCCAGGCAATTAGTGAAATAATCACCTGTGATTCAACTTTTCCACAACCACAACAACCCCATCAGGTCTTCTTACTAGACATCGCAGGGAAAAGGATTTGCATTCGCTTCGTGAACCCCTGGCATTGCCCAGGAAGCGGGTGGGCAACTGCAGGGCTCTTCCCTCGCCTCCACCCCACCACAGTAGCCCTTGCCACCCCATAAACCCCCCCCCCCCGGCTCCCAGGGAAGGCGTGCCAGGGAATCCCAAGATGCCCGCCTGCCGGGCGGAAGTGACAGGCACCAGACCTGTTTACGTCTGGAGGCCAAGAAGCCGCACAAACAGGCCTTCTTGCACTGACATGTCCCCCCCAGCTCCAGGCTTGGTTTAATTGGGGGGCGGGCATGGATCCTCATGGAGGGGCATCCCAGGGCACATTGAACTGTGGGGGGCAGGACATTGGAGGGGGCTTTTAGCTCTCTGCCCCCATAGCCACAGGACTGGAGGGGGGGCATGGATCCTCATGGAGGGGCATCCCTGGGCACAATGAGCTTGGGGGGCAGTCAAGACATTTGGGCGGATAAGCTCTCTGCCCCCCCCAGTGTTGGGGGGGGTCTTTCTTGGGGAGGGGGCTGGAGTCCTCCCTTAATATTCTCAGGGGGGGGGCAGAAGATGCCAGACAACCCATGAGAGGTGAGAGGGGGGGCTTCCTGGGGAAAAGGAGGAGCCTTCCTGGGAGAGAGGGTCTTTCTTGATCCCCAGGGCGGGGGTCCTTCCTCTACCGAGCCCCCTCCTTCCTTGGGGGGAGGCAGACCAGGTGCAGGCAAGAAGGAGGGGAGGGGGGAGGCCTCTCCTCCCTCTCTCTCCCCTCCCGGCCTACTCCGCAGGGCTGCTGTGTGGGGAAGCCTAAAGCCCCCTCCCCACTCCTTCCTCTCTCCCGCCCCCTCCCCCCGGCCTTCCGCAGAGAGGACTCCAACTCCCATCGTCCGCAGCCGCCCCCAGACGGGGAAAGGCCTCCGCCAGGCTCCGCGCCCCCCCACCCCAGCCCATCCCTCCGCCGGGGCCCACCAAAGGTGCGTCGCTGCTTGAAGGTCTTCTCCGAGGGCATCGCGGCGGCGGCGGCGGCTTCTCTGCGGCCTCCTCAGCAGCGCCCGGCCTCCTCCTCCTCCTCCTGCCCCCCCCCGCCCGCCCGCAGTCAGCTGACCCCGGACGCCCCGCCTCCCGGCCTCTGACGTCACAGGGAGGGACGCAGGAAGAAGAAGCAACAGCAGCAGCAGGCCGCGGCGCCTCCTGGGCTTCGGATGCGCCTGCGCAGTCGGCCCTCCCTGGCTCTGCGTCTGGAGGGAAGGCCGGCGAAGAGGCGGAGGCCGCCGCACTTGCGCAGATCGGGCAGTGGCTTCTTCCTCTTCCCCCTCCCCGGCAGCCGGGGTTACCATGGCGACTCACAGGCGGAGGAGGCCCAGCCCTGTTGACAAGCCAGGTTTGGGGGGATCGCAAGGTCCATGGTGCTGAACCGTCTACGTCTGCTCCCAGGTTATTGGTTATGTTGGAAAATGCAACTTCCAACATCCTAGTGTACAACTCCCATCGCTCTAAGTGGTGCATAAGTGCACCAGTCCTAATGTTTCTCTTTTACTAGTATCTATATAAATATTATATCTTTGTATACCAACAATATCTACTTGACAAAACAAACAAACAAATAAAAATAAACGCTTCTTCTATGGACTCCCTTTTTCTGCCATTCAGAGGCCTGGACTACAGAGCCCATCGTCCTCATCCTCAAATAGCATGGCTGCCTGGAGCTGTGCTGCAGATGCTGGAAGATTCACTCCCCAGGCTCTGCTTCTTGGCATACTCTTTTTTTTTTTGTTCTTTTGTTATTTATTTCGTTCACGTCTGCATTTGATTTTTGTCTGCTTAATATTTTTATTTTATTACATCATTTCTGGCCGCTGAAAGCCCATGTGGGATGTCCAATTCCTGGCGTCCATTCTGCTTTCGTACTGGGCATCCCTCGGGCAGCTGCCATGCTCAGCCCCAGCGGGACCATCCGCACTCCGGCTCTTCATTTCTGCTTACTCAAAAGCCAAAGATTTCCTGTGGTGCATAATGCTCCATTCTTGCAGCTCATCATCCGCTTCATCATCCATGGCGGATCCTCATTGCAAGGAATGGCCCGAGGGAAACATACCAGGACTGTCCCAAAGAGAGTCAAGGCCCATCCTTCAAACCCCTTCGGAGCAATGGGACAGCTGCCAAGGGGCAGGTTACGACAGGACCAAATGTTTCTAGTCCCTCTCACAGTGCAAGAGTACGCAACCCAACAAAGCCACCCCGAGTCTACGGAGAGGGGCGGCATACAAATCTAATAAATAATAATAATAATAATAAATCATGAAAGCCATAAAGCTGTTGTTGTTGGCCCAGAGACTTGGAGAATCTTTTGGCATATTTCCTTCACATCTGAAGAATAGAAAAGAGATGCTGCATAAAAATGGACCACTCCTTAGCATCACTCCTTTAGTCAGGTTGTTTGACCAGGTTTCTACTTCAGGGCATATTCACCTGGCAGGATGATCATGGGTGTGTGAGTGAGTGTGCAAAATAAGGAAGATGATTTTGACAGACAAGACATAAGCAAGAACTAGAGCTGCTAATAAATGATGTCACTTATGTGGCACATCGCACACGTGAGAGGTTTGTAAATTGTTTTGGATGCCTATGACCAACAACTACAATGCATCACGTCTCTGTCAACTTTAGCTGCTTTTGAACTAGGAAGCCTGCAGCAAATCTGTTAAGCCACAAAATATATGGTTTGTTGGGGCTTAGCATCTTTCCTGAGCCTATTGGATCAAATGCACTCTATAAACCCAACTTCTTTATCCACCTTCACCATCTATTAGGGTTTAAAAGGCACATTTTAGATGTTTGAAATTGACACGTGTGAATTTTAGGAGGAGGGTTTGATTGGGAGCATTGGCTATAAGATGGGCAGCTATAAAAATGTTTTAAATAAATTAAATGAAATAACTATTTTAAAAGCCTGGTTTAAGAAGAATTCAGGCGTGAAACATTGGAAAGCATGTTTTTAAGGATAGTTGGTATAATATAGGATAGAAGATAATGTAATTGAGTTTCCAAAGGCAATATTGAAAGCATGTGTGATGTTAGCATTAAATTCACCGTTTCACCTTTGAGGGTTGAGAGCCCACAGCTCTCCCCACGGCTGAATTTTCCAGTAATGGGAAGAAAAGATTGCAATATTTTCTGCTTTGCATCCTAAAATCGCTTGACTGATTTGGTGTATGTCTCTGTCAGGGTGTGGCTGGGGGGAAGAAGTAAGAATAGAATAGAATAGATTTTTTATTGGCCAAGTGCGATTGGGACACACAAGGAATTTGTTTTGGTGCATCTGCTTTCAGTGTACATAAAATAAAATATACATTTGTCAAGAATCATGTGGTACAACACTTAATGATTGTCATAGGGGTCAAATAAGCAATTAAGAAGCAATATTAATAAAAATCTTAGGATATAAGCAACAAGTTACAGTCATACAGTCAACATGGGAGGAAATGGGTGATAGGAATGATGAGAAAAACTAGTAGAATAGAAGTGCAGATTTAGTAGAAAGTCTGACAGTGTTGAGTAAATTATTTGTTTAGTAGAGTGATGGCATTCGGGAAAAAACTCTTCTCGTGTCTAGTTGTCTTGGTGTGCAGTGCTCTGTAGCGACATTTTGAGAGTAGGAGTTGAAACAATTTGTGTCCAGGATGTGAGGGGTCAGTCAATATTTTCCCCGCCCTCTTTTTGACTCGTGCAGTATACAGGTCCTCAATGGAAGACAGGTTGGCAGCAATTGTTTTGTTCTGCCGTTCTGATTCTCCTCTGAAGTCTGTGTCGGTCCTGTTGGGTTGCAGCACCAAACCAGACAGTTATAGAGGGGCAGATGACAGACTCAATGATTCCTCTACAAGCATTTGACCTCTACAAAAATTTTGGACCATTTCTGAAGACCAAAGCGTGTAGGTGACAGCAAGCAAGGTTTTAATTGTGATCTCTTGAATTTAATTGTGGCTAAACCTGAACATTCAATATGGCCCATAGCAATGGCTCTTTCTCTGTGGCAGCAGTGGGACAGACTCTGGTGAATCTTTAATGATGATCGATTTTTTTAAATGCATTGAGTCAGAGCAATGATGAGTTCATTCCTCAAGGCCCCTTGGCCGGCTGCCTTGGTGGTGACATCATGACTATTCAACTGTATATTAATAAAAGAGAATATTTATAGCTTAGGTTTGACATGAGGAGACTTTGGTGCTCCTTGAATTTGCTTGTTTTCTTCTAGACTTTTCATGATCCAAGCAAGGTAACGCCATCCAGTGTTAGTCAGTGCTGACATCAAACAGCACCTACGATGTTTACCTCGTTTGGATCATGAAACATCTGCAAGAAAACAAGCAAGATTCAACCTACCAACAAGCCATCCATTATGTATACTGCTCAAAAA